>NC_087481.1:56521642-56696642 GCF_036417665.1 Passer domesticus
AGAGTGCAGGGTGCTGTGTCCTGTGTGTCAGGCTGCCCGTGCCCCCTCTCCTCCCGTGTCACCCTGCAGCTCTGGGGGAATCCCTGACCCTGTTTTTCCTGGCCCTGTGACTCAGGCTGGGTTTTACCTCAGGGATCCACCCTGCTGGCACTGCGGGATTTGGGGCTCAGTTTAAGGAACTTGATGAAATCCACCTCAAGAACTTCTCCAATTCTGGTTCTGCTTTGGTCCCTCTGCAGGGGCAGCATCTCAGCTGTGGAGGGGCTCCACCCTGGGCACCTCCTTGCTTTCATCTTCACCCTCTTCTCTGCTTTTTCCTTTGGTTTGTTGCCCTCCATGGCTGTTTGGGTTATTTTTAAGCCAGACTAAATTTACCTGCACTCAGCTCTTGCTGATGACTCAGAACTCGACTCACGCTGCATAAAAACCCTTTCTTTTTTATGAGTTAAAATTGTTTTAACCATAATTTTATGCTTAAAATAATTGTAACCCATAAAATTATTTTATTAATAATAAACAATACAATAATTTCATAATAATACAATAATTATATTATAATAATAAAGAATGTTGTAATAATTATTATAATATATTATATAATAATATATTCTATTATATATGAACATGTATAATATAGACATATATAACATGTATAATGATATAATAGATATATTTTTATATTGTATATAATACTATATAATATATTATATATAATTATATATAATAATAAATAATATTATAATTATATATTTTCAATTATTTTATAAATAAGGTAATAATAAAATCATTATATTATAATTATTATATAATAAACAATTGTGTTGTTTATTATATTATAAAAATCAATATACTACATTGATATAAATTTATTATATAAATTATTTTCCCTTCCTCCTTTTCACCCAGGCTGGGCCCTCACCTGCAGAGCTGAGCAGGATGTTGGATATGTGATGTCCTCAGCAGTGAATGAGAGGCCCAGCCCTGTTCCTGTGGCTGCCATCAGTGGCTCTGGGTCTCCGTGGCAGATGGCAGCTCCAGGCAGCAGCTCAGAGTTGAACAATTTGCTAAATAACTGTGATCTCGGAGGGAAAAGTTCCTCCTCTCTCCCCAGCTGCTGAACTCGTTGTCTGCAGTCAAATCTGCCAGGATGTAGTTGCCTGCTGGAGAGGAATTAAAGTTACTGGGGGGAAAAAGTTGAAATGTATTTAGTTCTGGTGGATGCAAATTTTCCCTAAGCCATGTGCAGTCAAAATTATTTGTTTTCTAACACATTGACTCTATATCTTCTTTTTTTTTCCAGTCATTAACGTCTGGATATGTGCAGGGAACATTTGAAATGGCAAATAAGGAGGAGAACAGGGAGAAGAACAGATATCCCAACATCCTGCCGTGTAAGCATTCACTTTTCTTTTAAAGCAGACAATTCATTTTGGCACTGAGCAGGCTGCTGCTAGTGCTGAAAATACCCAAATAATAACAACTTCACTGGTCAGAAATGCTGTATTTGTGTTGTCTGTGGTTTGGGAACTCTGTGCTTTTCCAGGCCTCCTGCTTGCATGGAAATACCATATTCCAGATTTAATAACTTGCCAAGGCCCTTCTTTTCTTTCAGATGATCACTCCAGAGTGGTTTTGACCCAAATTGATGGAGTCCCACCTTCAGACTACATCAATGCATCATATATAGATGTGAGTTGAGAGTTGCCCACAGCTGGCCAAACTTTGGGCATTAAAGAAGCAATTCTCTGCTAGCACACCTTGGCCTTTCACCTTTTAACTGCTGTGGCATTTATTTCCACAGGGTTATAAAGAAAAGAATAAATTTATAGCAGCACAAGGTAACTCCTCATTTCTCTCTTCTCTGTAGCTTAGGGCTGAACACATTTAATTAGAGATGTGTTTGAAAGGTTATTTTTAGCTGCAGGTGGTGGTCAGGGGTGAGGCTGGGTTCAGAGGTTACAGCTGGAAGGAGCTGGAGGTGTGTGAGGTGAGCAGCTGCCTCTAGGCAGTTCTGTAGGTTCTGCTCTGGCACAGACTCATTTCCCTCTCCTGACCCTCTTTGCTGGAAATTGGTGTCTCCTGATGATCCATTCCAAGAGAACCTTGGACCTTGGCATGGGGAAGAGCTGCAAAGTGGGAATTCTAAATGTTGCTCCTGCCGTAGTTAACATTAAATAATATTTAAGAGTTAATGTGTTACAGAATCTTCCAGTCCCTGAAGGGGCTCCAGGAGGGCTGGAGAGGGACTGGGGACAAGGCATGGAGGGACAGGACACAGGGAATGGCTTCAAAGTGAAAGTGGGTGGATTTAGATGGGATTTTGGGAAGGCATTGTTCCCTGTGAGGGTGGGCAGCCCTGGCAGCCTCTGAATCCCTGGCAGTGCCCAAAGCCAGGCTGGACACTGGGGTTGGAGCAGCTGGGACAGGGGAAGGTGTCCCTGCCATGGCAGGGAGTAGAAAGTAAATTATTTAAATGATCTTTAAAGTCCTTTCCAACTCAGACCATTCTGTGATTCTATGAGTGATATTTTAAGAGAGGAGATTCCTTCTAAAAATGTAGATTTGGGTGCATGATTATGTAAAAGAAAACACGAGGGGGGTGTTATTTAATAAATAAATACAGAAATTTGGTAGATTCCAAAGGTGTGCAGGTGTAGCAAGCACAGCTGTGGGTGGGTGCCCAGGCAGGGTGTGGGACTGCTCTGGGATCTGCCCCATCCCTCTCCTGAGCATTTCCCTGTTCTGTCTGCAGGACCCAAGCAGGAAACAGTCAATGACTTCTGGAGGATGATCTGGGAGCAGAAATCGGCCATTATTGTCATGTTAACCAACCTGAAAGAAAGAAAAGAGGTAAGGAGCTTTCAGCCTGCTCTGGGATGTCCCCTGTGCTCAGGGGCTGACCAGTGCATTTCTCACCACTTCCTGCCCTGGCCCCTGTCAGCACAGCTGAGTTCCTGCTCCAAAATACAGTTTTCATTTCTGAAATACCCATTTATATCAGGTGATCTCAAGGAGAAAATTCTGATGGCCAATTGTGTCCTGCATAGCCCAGGGCCAAAGGAAAACTCCCGTGGTTTTATCCCTGTGTTTAAAGCTGCACTTGTGGATGGGATTGATTAGGAAAGAAGATTAAAAACTCTGCTCATTTTTCTGAGTATTAGGTTTAAAAATGCACAGTTTGTCAGCTAAACAAAGAGAAATGAAGGCTGCTGTGCTGTGAGGGTGCTGCTGTTCCTTCCTGTCCCCCACTCCTCCCCTGAGGATGGGCATTCCTTGTTTTCCTCCTGGACTTTATTTTCCTGCACTTGCACTGCAGCTTGATGAAGCTCAAACAGCAAAGCCAGGCCATGAGGGCAAATTCCCAGTGGGAGCAGCCAGAACTGCTAAATCTGGATATTCCTGATGGCTCCAAAGCAGAACTGCTTTGAATTTCTCTCTGGTTGCAGCTAAACCTCGAGATCAGAGTAAAAACCTCACAGTCCCCACAGTTGGACACCCTGTAACAAAGCTGCCAAACTGAAACAAAACCTGTGGGGGCTGAGCTGGTTAAAAAACAATTCAAAGCTGTTCTCACCTTCTCTGCATCAATTTAAGAAGCAGAAGCAGGGTGCTGAAGTTGTGCCAGCTGAGGAGCTCTGCACACTCACAGCTTCCCTGATGCAACTAGGAGAGCGTGGCAGTGAAAGCAAAGTCAGGGTGATAAAAATCCCTGGGTTTGGTTGTGAAAATTCCCTGGGTTTGGTTGTGAAAATTCCCTGGGTTTGGTTGTGAAAATTCCCTGGGTTTGGTTGTGAAAATTCCCTGGGTTTGGCTCTGAGATTCCCTGGGTTTGGTTGTGAAAATTCCCTGGGTTTGGCTCTGAGATTCCATGGGTTTGGTTGTGAAATTCTCTGGGTTTCATTCTGAGATTCCATGGGTTTGGCTCTGAGATTCCATGGGTTTGGTTCTAAATTTCCATGGGTTTGGCTCTGAAATTCCCTAGGTTTTGTTCTAAGGTTCCCTGTGCTTGGTTCTAAAATTCTGTGTACTTGCCTCTGAAGTTCCCTGGGTTTGGCTCTGAGATTCCCTGGGTTTGGCTCTGAAATTCCCCATGTTTGGCCCTGAAATTCCCTGTTTTTGTGCAGGAGAAGTGTTTCCAGTACTGGCCTGACCAGGGCTGCTGGACGTACGGCAGTGTCCGTGTGTCCGTGGAGGATTCCATGGTGCTGGTGGATTACACCATCCGCAAGTTCTGCGTGCACTCGGTGAGGCCGGAGCTGCTCCCGGCTCCTGGGGCAAAGCTGGGACAATCCCAAATGTTTCCTGTTTGAGAAATCAGAATTTGAGAAATGTGGCTGATTCTAGCCAGCAACCACACAGAGTATTTTATTTTTGAGGTTGCCAGACGAAGAAGGGAAATGATGAATCTGACTCCATGTTCTTAGAAGGATAATTTATTATTTTTTAATATTATATTAAAGAATACTAAACTAAACTATACTAAAGAACACAGAAAGGATACAGACAGAAGGCTAAAGATAATAGTGAAAAACTCATTATCTCTCCAGAGCCTTGACACAGCTGGGCTGTAATTGGCCAAATAAGTAAAAACAATTCACATAAACCAATAAAACAATCACCTGTGGGTAAACAGTGTCCAAACACATTCCAAAGCAGCAAAGCACAGGAGAAGCAAATCAGATAATTATTGTTTTCATTTTTCTCTAAGGCTTCTCAGCTTCCCAGGAGAGAAATCCTGGCAAAGGGATTCTTCCAGAAAATATGACGGTGACACATAGTGATTTAGGCTAAATAACTGTGTGGTTGTTGGCTTTTGCTATTGTAACTTTTACCAGTTGTTAATCACAAGGATTTTGATATATTTATAATCACTTTTTACTACTTTTAATATAATTGTGATCTGGCCCCTGTGGAACTTAGATTCTCAAAACATCATGTATTAATAATATTTTCATTTATGACCAGTGTAATAAATATATTATGGTTTTAACTTTTGCAAAATATTAGAATATGTGTTATACATTTAACGTCTACAAAAATAACTATAATATCATATAATAACTAACATTTTTGGTTTTGTAACTAACTAACAATAAAAACAACTGAAACATATCTGTAAAATAACTAATATAATCTATATACTTAGATAATATTAAAAAACAAAAAATCAATCATTATCAACTATTAAAACCACAAAACAAACATGAAAAATGAGATGTCACACTCAGAGTCTGGGTGTTCCTGCAGCTCCAGGAGGGATGCAAAGCTCCAAGGCTCGTCACCCAGCTCCACTTCACCAGCTGGCCGGATTTTGGGGTGCCTTTCACACCTATTGGCATGCTGAAATTCCTGAAAAAAGTCAAGACCTTGAATCCTGCCCATGCTGGACCAATCGTGGTTCACTGTAGGTATGTATGTGCTCCTCAGGCCATTCTTGTGGCTTGGCATGGAGTTATTTGTAGATATTTAGATTTTTAAACATATTTTGATATATTTTTAAAGACTTTATATATATATTTATATTATAGATATATTTACTCACATATTTCCACTCAAGGGTAATAATCTGTTAAGTTTTTCAGAACTGAGAGTGAAAACAATCTCCAAAGCTCTTTGCTGTCAGTTTAATACTCAAACAGAAGTTGTTGTTCTGCTCTTTGGGGTTTTTGTTATGAGGGATCTCCATTGTTTGGTATAAATCTGTTCTTTGTCAGAAAAACAGACTGGTGATAGAAATCTGTGGCCTTTGCCACTCAATGCTGCTCTGGGAATTCATCCCCCACTTCTCCCACAGTCAAATTGCAGTTTTTTTATGGAAATTAGCCATGAAATGCCTGAAAAGTTTGGAAGAAAGACTTGAATTCAAGAGACTCAAATGCTGCAGTTTAAAAAATGTGCTTCATCCCAATCCAGAAGCAATTCCCACTCGTTGGTCACTCACACAGGCACATCCTGCTGCTAAACTGTTGAAATCTTTAATGAAACTTAAACCAAACTCCCAAACAGTTTGAAGTGAATAATTGCAACCTCTGTAGCAGCTGTAAGCTCACCCCTGAGCAGGAAGTGGCTTTTCAGGAGCAATTTTCATTGCAAGGTTAGAAAAAAGAGCACAAGAGCAGAATGAAAAGAAAAGAAGACCAGCTTTGTCTGCTCTTCTTGTTTTTAAGGAAAAAAGGATGTAAATTCTTGTGTTTGTCTTTTTACTTGCTAGAAATACTCCCTGGAAATGTGGGATAGAGAAAAAGAGTGATTGTCCTGCTGGGATTCACCTTCTCACCCAGGTGTCATGAATAAAAAAAACATTTAGATGGGAAAAGTAGATTTGAGTTGTCTCAGTTGAGAATATTTTTATAGCCCTTTACTGTATGTGGAACCTCATTCTGGGCTTGAGCTTTATGTGGCAGCAGCAGGAAATGCTGTGCTTGGTTTACCCAGCAGAAGGAAAGCCAAAAGCAAGGAAAATACAAAATAATTTCATCAATACCTGCAGAGATTTCAATCTAAAGGGCCAGCAGAGCACGGCGAGGCCGTGGTGTGTCAGGGTGAGAAATGAGGAGGACAGAGGTGACACTGAGCTTCCGTCCCACTTCAGGATGTGACACCACTGAATTGTTGGGAAAAGGAAAGGGAAGCCCATCAGCAGTGAGTAACCATCCATTTTTAGGGAGCCTGTAGGGAAATCTGCCCCAGCCACCCCGGCCAAAAGCTCTCCAGTCAGGTTTGGGAAGTGAATGAAACAATGACTTAGCATTTGGAAGTCAAGGAGTGAAAATGAGGAGTGGCAGGATTTTCTGCTGATTCCTGTGTTCTGTAAGGTTTTAGGAATAGGTTTTTTAGAAGTAGAATTTTTTCAGTGGGTGGAGAGGGACTTTGAGGAATGGCTGAGTAAGGGATGCCACGAGGCAGGCTAAGGATGGAGACACTCAGGAGGTGGATGCCCAGGGTGGGGAAGTCACCAGCTTCAGCAGGAATGTGCAGGGATGGAATCCAGAGCTGATCTGGGAACTCTGGGAGGGAACAGGGGTGTGCAAAAGGGATTGTGGCTGGAAAGGGAGTGAGGAAGCTGAGCTGGGCTGAAACCTCCAGGGGACCAGTGGGAGCTGGGGAGGGGAGGTCAGTGCTCAGAGGTGGCTTCCAGGGCTGTCAGGAGGAGAACAATCTCTTTTGAGTGGGAATTAAGGCATTAGGGCATGAGGGGGATTTCTTGTGGTGCCAGAGGGCCAACATGGGTGCATGGAAGGGAGAGTGAAGGGAATCTCCACCATCCCTCCAGACCTCTGCAATAGTGGAGCTCGTGGGTTTTTGGCTGGTGAAGTGTGTGTGGAAATGAAAAAATTGTACTACAAATACAGTCATTCTATTTTTCTGGTCTTATTGTAAACCTGGTATTGCCTTGCTGAGAATTGCTTTGTATTTTTGAGCCTGTGAGGAGAGGGGAGACATTTTTATCATGTTCCTGGAGGTGTTTGTGACCATTGCAGCCAAGCAAACTGCCCAGAGCTTAAAGGAGAGCTGCTCATGACTAGTACAGGATGCCATGCCCTTTTCCTCTGGAAGGAAGAGCTGAAAGTCGCTGGAATTTTGTCATTTCTAACAGTCGTGCTCCCTCTTGTGGCTTTCAAGGATATAAAAAACAGAAAGTGTTTAGGGATGGCAATGTTGGGAAATGTGGAGCTAAAAATTCCTAAAATAATAATTTAAATTTTATCTTAACCTTTAGAGTTATTATTATAGTTATTTATTTTATCTCAGCCTTACAGAGCTATTATAGAATTATTAGAGATGGTCAAGCAGATTTTATTTTCAAATGTCTTCTTAAATATAATTCTGATGCCATCAGCTGGGGAGAGCTGGGTTTTTATGCTAAAAACATCCCTATTTTTTTGCTGGCCTTGTTAAAATGAAAAAAGGGGGAGTTTTAGATTGGATATTAGGAAAAAGCTTTTCACAGCAAGGGTGATAAAGCTCTGGAATGGCTGCCCAGGGAGGTGGTGCAGTCACCATCCCTGGGTGTGTTTAACAAAGCCTGGATGTGGCTCTGGGTGCCAGGGTTTAGTTGAGGTGTTGGGCTGGACTTGGTGATCTTGAAGGTCTCTTCCAACCCAGTGATAATTCTGTGAATTTCTTCAGTGAAAGGGTGCCCAGGCACTGGGACAGCCCACAGGGGTGGAACCCCATCCCTGGAGGGATTTTAAAGCCCTGTGGATGTGGCACTTGGGGACATGGTGGGAACAGTTGGACTAAAGGATCTAAGATTTAATGTTTCCCAGCCAGTATTTCAGTCCAGTCTGAGCACAAGGCTCACTGCTGCAGCAGTTCCTGCAGATTTGGGTGATTCCAGGGAGGTTTTTGTGTGTTTGTATCATGGCAACAATCCCCTGGACAGGGAGTAATTAGCACTGACTCCCTGATTGCAGAAGGCTGATCAATTGCTTTATTAAGCTATACTGTATTAAGAAACTCATAACCCTTCCTGACTGTCCCATACAGCTTTGGCCTAATTGGTCAACGCCTCCAAACACCATCCAGTGTCCAATTAACAAACCACCCTCTGGTGAACAATCTCCATAACGCATTCCGCGTGTCCCCAACAACAGGTGGGGACAGGAGCTGTTCTAATTCTTTTCTCTGAGCTTCTCGGGGCTCCCCAGGGAAACCCTGCGAGAGAGCCGTGTCTCTCAGTGCCCAGGGCTCCGTGGTGACCGTGTTTGTTCCCTCCCAAGCGCGGGCGTAGGGCGCACGGGCACCTTCATCGTCATCGACGCCATCATCGACATGATGCACGCCGAGCACAAGGTGGACGTCTTCGACTTCGTCTGCAGGATCCGCAACCAGCGGCCCCAGATGGTCCAGACTGATGTGAGTGCACCTCAGCCACCCGGAATTCCAGCTTTCCCTGGGCACAGGAGGAAACGCTGCTGTATTCCCGCTCTGTTGTGCAGCTCAGGGTGTCTTGCGCTGTTGGACAATTGGGAAGTTGGGGCTTGGAGCAGCGTGGGATTAATGGGAGGTGTCCCTGCCCATGGTAGGGGTGGGCTGGATGAGTTTAAAGGTCACTTCCAACCCAAATCATTCTGGGATTCTCTAATTCAAAAATGCACAAAGCTCAGTGATGGATGTGAGGTGAGGGAGAAGATAAAGGTGGAGAAGACCACTGTGAAACACTTAATTTTACTTTTTAGGAGCCGTTTCCAGGTTTTCCCATGCACACGAGAGCAGAATGTCAGAGAATATGAGTGGAAATATGAGCAAACAGGGAAACTGGTTTAGCATAATAATTCATTATTATTATTGTTGTTATTATTACTATTATGTCAATAATTAGAGGATTGTCACCAAACAGTTACAAGGAGCAGTGGTTTTGAAGTTATATGGGATATTGGGAAGGAATTGTTCCCTGTGAGGGTGAGGAGGAGCTGGGATGAAATTCCCAGAGCAGCTGTGGCTGCCCCTGGGTCCCTGGCAGTGCCCAAGGCCAGGCTGGACACTGGGGCTGGGAGCACCTGGCACAGTGGAACGTGTCCCTGCCATGGCACTGGATGGGATTTAAGGTCCCTTCCAAGCCAAACCATTCTGTGTTTTTAAATAAGTCCCAGAATTCCTCATTTTCCTCCCTTCCTCCTCCTCTGTGTCCCTTCCAGATGCAATATTCCTTCATTTACCAAGCCTTACTCGAGTACTACCTCTACGGTGACACAGAGCTGGATGTGTCATCCCTGGAAAAACACCTCCAGACTTCCCACAATGCAGCCCCAAACCTGGTCAAAATAGGCCTGGAAGAGGAATTTAAAGTAAGTATGGAAATTTTCCCCATAGGATTTCCAAGATAAAAGTGGAACCTTAAAGGTGCACAAAAGGGAAGGAGTTGTTTTATTTGGTTTTTGTTGTGAATGGGGCCTTGCTGAACATCCTGTTCCCTAAATTCAGATTTTAATCTCATTCCCTCATTCAGAGCTGTGTCATTCCGTGGCCTTTCCCTAAATGCTTTTTGTTTGTTTATAAAAGAAAAGTGGAGTGATTCTCTGGGTCTGGTGCAGGGTGCCAGATCAGATAGTGCTGGAAGAGGAAACTGGATTAGGTGCTCCTAATCTGCATCCCAGTGGGATTGTTAACTCTGAGGTGACTGACAGCAGGGAATGTACAGGGCTGGAGAAAAACCTCCAAAAAAACTCAAAAAACCCCCATTTCTTATCAGTGGAGAAACCCCAGATGAAGAAAACCACACTGGCTGTGTGTGATCATTGTTTAAATGACTTTAGTTCCCTGAGGTAATAGTTAGAATTTTTTTATTCTTTTCCTTATGGTAAAATATTTATTTTTTTATATAGGTTTAAAGTATTAATTGCCATCTGGGTGTTAGCTGGAGTTGTCCCTTTGCTTTAAAGGACTAATTTAACCAGAAATTGGGAACTGGGTAAACAAAATGATGTAAAAATAAGTTTGATGATAGAGCAGCAAGTTCTGAAACCAACGGTATTGAGGGAAGGAAGATTAGATGGGATATTGGGAAGGAAATTTTGGCTGTGAGGGTTGGCAGGCCCTGGCACAGGGTGCCCAGAGCAGCTGTGGCTGCCCCTGGATCCCTGGAGGTGTCCAAGAGCAGCCTGGGACAGTGGGAGGTGTCCCTGCCATGGCACTGGATGGGATTTAAAGTCCCTTCCAGCCCAAACCACTCTGGGATGCTGTGACTGTTATTCCTTTTAATTTCTATAGCCAGGACAGTGAAGTGGCTGCAGGCTCCCTGTGAGTGTGGCAGGGATTTTTTTACCCCACAAAGGCCCTGGAGAGCCCAGGCAGTGCAGGATGTGCTGGCCCCTCTCCTGCCCCGTGCTCACCCCCTGTGCTCTCTGCAGAAGCTGACCAACGTGCGCATCATGAAGGAGAACATGAGGACTGGCAACCTCCCAGCCAACATGAAGAAAGCACGAGTCATCCAGATCATCCCCTGTAAGAGCCCAGCTCCTCACCTGCAGGACAGTGCCAGGAGTCCCTGGCTGGGAGCACACGCTGGGTCTGTGTGCTGGCAGGGCACAGCTCCCCTTACAAACTGTCATCTCTAAAAGATTCGGTGAATTGGGTTTTACTGAGTCACCCTAAAATCTGTTACAGTCAGGGATTCTGAATTAAATAACTCAGCAGTTTCCCTGTTGAACCACCCCTTTTCTGTGTGATTCTGTGCATGGTCTGAGCAGCACTGCAATGTTTGCACCTGAAAATGAACATTTCAAGAAAAGATTGGGTGGGGTTTGTTCTTCCACGGGCAGCTGGCAAAAGTAAGACTGGACTCAAAATTAAGACTAGATTTCTTTTATTGGACTCAAAACTAAGCCCAGGCTTTATTTTTTTTTTTTCCCCAGATGATTTTAACAGAGTGATTCTGTCCATGAAAAGAGGGCAGGAGTACACAGATTACATCAATGCTTCCTTCATAGATGTAAGTATACAATATTTTCATACATTTCCTTTTCACATCCAAGATTTTGCCACTGCTGCTAGGTCTTTTTAAAAAGGCACAATCAACTTGGCTTGCAGAGAGCATGAGCTTTGTTTATGGGAGTTTCCAAATGTATTTCTTATCTGGTGTTTTTAATTTCAGTTTAAATGGTTGTGCAATTTAAGCCTTGTTGTTAGATTTATAAACCAAACCTTTTATTAAATTCTAATCAAGCAAATCAGCTGCACAATTACAGCCAGTGATTCCACTATCTGGGTCAGGTTAACAGGTGTAAATGTTTGCTTTTCTGAGAAACAGAGAAGTCAGTGTTGAGCACAGGGAAAGCTGTGACAGTGTTTGGCAGCCAGGCTTTACTTGGGCAGAGCTGGATGAATTCCAGGCTTTCTTCCCAGCTTCCTGTTGGAAGCTGAACACAGGATTGTGTCTTGTTTTTGTTGAAATAGGAGAATTAATCATGTCCTTAAGCAGTGAAGCCACGTTAGTGACTGAGGGCCGTGGATTCCACACAGATCACATCTGCATGGGAATAAGGAGGGGCTGGATGTGGCCCTCAGAGCCTTGGGCTTGGGTCCAGGTGGGACTCAATGGTCTCAGAGGTCTTTTCCAACCTCATGGATTATGTGAAATAAAGCTGGACCTCAAAACTCGAGGCAGAAATTCATTCTAGAGAAAAGCTGGGAGCTGCTGTTGTGATGATGTTGTGAAATGTGGTCCGGCAGAATCTCATCCCCTCAGCCATGACTGGAGAAATCCACCTGAGCATTGTGAATTTGGGGGAGATTTTAGAACCTTGGAAAAGCTCTCTCAGACTATCGAGTCCAACCATCCTCAGCACTGCCAAGGCCACCACTGCCCTGTGTCCCCAAGTGCCACCTCCACATGGCTTTGAATCCCTCCAGGGACGGGGACTCGCCACTGCCCTGGGCACTGGCACTTTCTGTGGGGAAATTTCCCCTAATATTCAACTTCCACCTTCCCTGGTGCAGCCTGAGGCCGTTCCCTCTCGTTCCCTGGGAGAGAAGCCCCCGTTTAAGCCGTGGTGTCCCCGTGAGGTGTCCCTGTCCCCGTGTGACCCCCTCTCTTCCCGCAGGGCTACCGGCAGAAGGATTATTTCATTGCCACCCAGGGCCCCCTGCCTCACACGGTGGAGGATTTCTGGAGGATGGTGTGGGAGTGGAAGTGCCACACCATCGTGATGCTCACCGAGGTCCAGGAGAGGGAGCAGGTACGTGGGGCATGGCTTTGGGGAGAGCTCTCAGAGCCTGGCACAAGGCTCACACAGTGTGCAAACCTGGAGATGAGAAATGCTGACACAGAAATGCCAGGGAATAGCACTGACATTGTTGAGGGAGAAATGGAAATAGAAACAAGTTTCAAAGGGTGGCCTTGCAATAAGACTGAATACTTGAGAAATAGAACCATGAAGGATGCATTGCAGTAGGAGCCACTGTTGTGGTTGAGATAGAGACAATACAAAACAACACACTTCTGAAAACAGAAGGCTTCAAACTGGTTTTATTTTACCATGCATGCTTTTTATACATTGTTACAAAACTAATAAATTTACACTCTACTCATTAGTCAGGAAAGACAAACAAAATGGAATAGGCAGTTGCACGTTTCCCTTATTTGTCTTTCTTTCCTTCTTGGTTTCTGTGTCAACAGCCTTGGTAGGAAATTCTTTCAGGGGTACACAAGGATCAGACTTCTCTCTGGCTCACAGAAGTCACTGTAAAACCTCTTCCACAAACCAAAAGGGGTAATTTTGGATGATTGTCTTTAAGGCATCTACAGCATGGTGTGGCAAAAGCTGATAGGCCAAGAAGCCCTTATAATGCATTGTAATTAGGAAATAGCTTCTGATTGTGATGGTGCGAATTATAACATCTGTATTGTCTCACCCTTCACAAGAGACTGAAAATGGAAAAAAAATTTTTAAAAGGCATCCCAGCTGCCCCAGTCTGGGTCAGAAAAGGGCTGATCTGACACGTGCCCACACTGCCCCTTCCCACCTGCAAACCACGAGTATCAATACTGCAGAAACAATTTTTTTTGCCTAAAAATTCCAGCAATCTGAATTTTTTTTTTTTTTGGCTTTTCCTAAAATGAGCACTTGCTTCACTCATTGGTGTGAGGCAGCGTTGCTGCTTTTTCTGGAATTGTCAGGAAACACAAAAAACCTGTGGAATATTGTGATTTTTGAAAGCTTCCAGTTGGCATCAAGGGATGCCTGACAGGGGACAGAGTTTTGGAATTTGGGAACAAACTTTTGTGTAAACTTTTATCTCGTTTGTCCCACTAAAAGCTCCAATTGCTCATTCTGAGCCTGTCCTGATTTGATTAAAATACAAGAATTAATTCATTATTTGATTTGAATATAAGAATTAATGTCATTAATTAATTAAAGAGTCCTGTGCTGCAGCTTGAAAATTCTGGGTTCAACAAGGGTGTTGGGAAAAGCTTTTTCTTGATGGTTTTGGGAGGTTTTTAACAACATTACCTTGCTTTCAGGAATTCCATTTATTATTCTACTCTGTTTTAAAGCAATATTTGCTATCTGGGCCTCCTGAGCCTTTTTCATCATGATGGTTTCCATTCAAGAAATATTTTATCACTGTATTCTTAGTGTTTAGAGCACACTTATTATGCTGGATGTCACTTCTTATGCCAGAGATTCATGACAATGTAGATAACTGGGAAAAATAAATCAAGGAATATTTGCAATTCTCTGGATTCTGCAGGAAAAATGCTGCCAGTACTGGCCATCAGAGGGCTCTGTGACTCATGGAGAGATCACGGTGGAAATCAAGAGTGACAGCCTGATGGATGCCATCAGTGTGAGGGACTTCCTGGTTACATATAATCCGGTAATTCTTTACAATTCCAGCAGATTTTTGTCGTTTTTGGGTTTTTTCCATCAGGAGGCATTTACAAATCTGGTTATGTATCTTAAATTCTGGGATTTCTGTCTAAACTTAAATGTGGTTAATCAAAAGCTGGCATTAAGAGGAAGCTTATATGAAATAATTTTGCTTAAAGTTCCTGAAAATACTGAAAATTCTGATCAGTGAAACAGGTAGTTGCAAAATGGGGGAAGGGTTTTGGGGTTTTTAGCCTGTTTTGTTGTTGCTGTTATTCCTAGATCTTTCTGCCATCTCCCACATAGGTATCAAAGAAAATTTTATTTAAGATTCATCACAAAATTTGGGTTTGGGTTGGGAGGGACCTTAAAACTCATCTCCACCCCCTGCCCTGGGCAGGGACCCCTCCCACTGTCCCAGGGTGCTCCAAGCCCTGTCCGACCTGGCCTTGGGCACTGCCAGTGCATCCTGAGTCCTTCCCAGAGGAAACAGCTGTGCAAACCAAAGGAAAATTGTAGGGGAAAATCAGCAGTGGGTGGGGGATTTAGAAACAGAGCTGCCAGCATAGAATCATGGAATTTCACTGGAAATAAAATCACCAAGGTCCTTAATATGGTACAAACCAGGCTGCAAATTTTGCAGTGCAGAATTGCTGCTGCAGATCTTCCAGGCAGGAATTGTGTTTGCACCTGGGAGTGACGAGTGGCTGAAGGGTGTTTTCCTGCTGGCAGAGCAACCAGGAGAAGCAGAGCAGGCTGGTCAGGCAGTTCCACTTCCACGGGTGGCCGGAGATCGGGATTCCTGCCGAAGGGAAGGGCATGATCGACCTCATTGCGGCTGTGCAGAAGCAGCAGCAGCAGACAGGGAACCACCCCATCACTGTGCACTGCAGGTGAGCCCCCTCTGCACCTCAGCCTGGCTCTGCTGTGCCCCTGGCATTGCTCTTCTGGGGGGATTTTGGAAGGAATTGTGAATGAGTTACAGACAGGACCTCTGAATTGTTTTAGATTAAGTGGTTTATTTTTCTTATCTTCTACATAGGCAGGAAGGGTGAGTTTAGCTCACATCTTCACTGCATGGATCAGAAGGTCACAAGACCTTTAGTTACAAGACCTTTTAAGGATTTATTGACCAATAAAACACTACCAACAAGGACATTTATGTTTCTGACCTAATCCTTAAATATTTCATCTTATGGACCCATGCTACAGTGTGAGCTTTGTTAGTGAATCATGTTATGAGACACAAACCCAGAGTACTGCATTCCAAACTCCTTGTTCACCTCTGTAACTACTTCTATTTTTTCTATATCTTAAACTCTAAACTTTCCTTTACTTAGTTTAACATGTCTCTGCTTTAAACTATAAAATCCACATTCTCACTTCTGGCACCTGAATCTGGGAGCCTTTTCTAAGGTCTCAGATCAAATCCTGGGTTTAATGCTAAGCTTTGGCTTCCAGGCCCAAACTTCTGAGAATTCCCTGCATTTCAGATTCCAACGCTCTTTTCCCATTTTTATCCCAGTTGATGCCAAACAAATGTGTTTCCATTGCAGTGCTGGAGCAGGGAGAACGGGAACCTTCATAGCCCTGAGCAACATCCTGGAACGGGTCAAGGCGGAGGGGCTCCTGGACGTGTTCCAGGCTGTGAAGAGCCTGAGGCTGCAGAGGCCACACATGGTGCAAACACTGGTAAGGGATTCACCAGGCCTTTGGAAGGGAGTTCTGTGTGTAAATATCCCTGGGAAAGGAGAATAAAAGGGTTTCTTGCCGGTTTCCATAGATGATGCATGGTGGATGTGTGTGTACAAGGCATAATCAGGGTTTTAGGGGGGTTTTGGAGCATGTCTCAAAATACAGTTTGGTTAAATATTCTCTGTCTTTTAGGAACTTGAGGCAGTGAAACTAAATGTCTTCTGAGTGTTGCAGGGGATAAAATATATTAAGGAAATGGCTTTCAAGCTGTTTATCAGTTGTTCTTTCTTACCTTAAAATGTCTGGGCATAAATTGGAATCATGGAATGGCTGGGGTTGGAAGGGACCTTAAAGCTCATCCCATTCCACACCTGCCATGGGGACACCTCCCCCTGTCCCAGGCTCCTCCAAGCCCTGTCCAGCCTGACCTTGGACACTCCCAGGGATGTGAAAATCTTTGGAAATGGCTCTGACTTGTTTAAAATCTTTAAGATTTTCCTTCAAGTAATCTACAGCTACTATTTGAAGCTTAGTCCAGATGCTTTTTCCTGTTGAGTAACCATAAAAAAGTTTTTTGAGACTTTTCTGAACTTGAAAATACATTAAAATATTGACATTTTTGATTTCCATAGCAGCTTCCATTCAGCAATCTGAAGCCTTTTTAGAAACAATTACCTCAAACCCTTTTTCCAGGGAGATGTTTTCTCCATCCCACAGATAGGAAGAACGGGGATGAAGAAATGGAATTGCATTATCCATGCTCAGGCTGGGTCAGGGATGGATGGGATATTGGGAAGGAATTCCTCCCTGGGAGGGTGGGGAGGAGCTGGGATGGAATTCCAGAGCAGCTGTGGAGTTTCCTTCCACAGCTGCTGAAGGAAACTGATGCTTTATCAATAATCTAATCTGGGTTTTCCCACATCCCCCACTGGTTCTGTTGGGCAGGTATCCAGAATGAGAAGAACTGACTTCAAATTAATTCTTAGGCTCTGGAATAAGCATGATTATCATGTTTTATATTATTTGCTAAAGAAATAATTTCCTGGGAGGGTGCTGGGCTGGCACAGGGTGCCCAGAGCAGCTGTGGCTGCCCCTGGATTCCTGGCAGTGTCCCAGGTCAGGTTGGAGCAGCCTGGGACAGGGGTGGCACTGGGTGGGATTTAAGGTCCTTTCCAGCCCAAACCATCCTGGGATTTTCTGATTCCCTGATTATCCCTGGCCAGTGCTCAGGAGTTTCTGCTGTGAGCAGCTGGGTTTAAATCAAAAGCCAGGCTTAAGAACTGATTCAGTTTAAGAAGCATCTCTGAAAAAGCTCTAGAAATCATTTGAAGCAAAGAGCAAGGATCAGCCTGTATGGAAAGTGGAACCACTGGTTTTATCTAAAATAATCACCAGAAATCAGAACAGACCAATCCCTGTTAGGATATATTGAATTTATCACTGGGATTGGCAGAATTCAGGTTTTTAGTGTAACCAAAAGCACATTTTGATCTCTTTTCCTTGTTTTCCAGGAACAGTATGAATTCTGCTACAGAGTGGTACAAGATTTCATCGACATCTTTTCAGATTATGCTAATTTCAAATGAGACTTCTGCCTTATTTTTTAATTTGTCTGTATAAATAGTTGTATATTATGTTAATTTATTCTGTGTCACTTGGATTGTTGACTGAACTGTAAATACAATGATGTGCTGGCTCTGAAAGTTGCATTTGCTGTATAAAGTTGTTTCTTAAATATAAATATCTTCTAAAGCAAAGTATAATGTTCCTATACTGTATAGCACTGTAAGATGGGATAGAAATCTTTATTCTAAATAACAAAAAATTAATTCTCGGGGTTTTTTTTCCTTTGGATTTTGCCACTCATAAATATTTATCAACAACATTTTCTCCTAATTCTTGAATTTTTTGACAGGTGATTTACAGTTCATCCTAAAAAAAAGTGAATTTGGGTGCACATGTTTAAACATGTTTTGTTCAGCAGGAAAATATGTTCACCATGAAAATAGATATTTATTTTTCCAGACTGTTTTAAAGAACCTCCAGGTTTTATTGGATTTTGAGTCTTACTGTCCATAGGAAAAATCAGTAGAAATACAGATTTGAATTTTTGAATTAACAGAACTTTCAAAGCCCTGTTCATTTTTTTTTCACAAATATTGTTTAAGTCAACTTAGGCAATAACGTGATTTTTAGAATATTTTTCATATTTGAAAAGTATATTTTTCAGCACCTGAACTTGTCGAGTTGAAGAGAAAAGCCAGAAATGAAGTTAAAAGCATCTCTTCTCTATAAACACCTGCATAATCTCCCACTTCTTTAAACTAGGAGATGAACTCTTATTCCTTGATTTGACTCAGCAGGATAGTTAAAAGGTAAAAATTGGAAAAAAACCCCATTTTATGAACAGCTTAATGCCAGAAACATTGAGTATTGTAGCAAAAGTTCCTCCAGGTTCTTACCCTCCCACAAATGTTATCAAAAAAGGACTTTCCATAAGGGTTTTAGGGTTGTGTACAGAGAGATATTTTTATTGAAAGTACTACTGAGAATAGAATTGGTGACAAAAACTATAAAAGTTTTTATTACAGCCCTGACCAGGGGCTGGGAAATCCCCAAAATCACAGGGCACCCAAATGTTGAATAATTACCAAATTTATCTCTCCCACTCTTCCAAAAGCATCTCTGACTTAATGAGCACAAAGGGGTGAATCTGTAATTAATTAGATAAGAAATATGCAACAGTTCTGTCTCGTGCAGCTGGGCTTTGGCCATGCAGCATCAAAGCCTAATTTCAAACAAGCAGCTTCAACTGAGCTTTTCCCTGCTGTTCTTGCACTATTTTATCCCATTCCAACAGAATCTCCTTGCACCTTGGAGCAATGCAAGGAGATGGGAAGGTGTCTCTAGGTCTCCTTCCATTCCAGCCTGGCTGGAGAAGGTTTGGGATAGGAATTCCTGAGCCCCCAATCCCCACAGTGCCATTGGCTCTTCCTGTCTTCCCATCGCTGCACTGCTGTATTTATTTGTACAGTAAATTATGCACTCCAAACACGAGCTTGGTTAAAGACTAAACTCGCTCGTGAGTCTCTATGAGAAGAAACACTCAAGCCACAGGGTTGGGTACTGAAAGTGGAGCTGAGGAAGGGCATGTTCCTGAAATTCCATCCAAATGGAAAGAGCCAGAACGAATTCAGGCTGGAAATGATACAAGGGGCTTCAGTCTCATTTGTAGCACAGGCTCCCAGAGGCTGGAGAATAATGCAGAGGAATTTTCATTTTAGGATCCTGATGTCAGGATCTTTCCAACCATTTAGCCCACATTTGAATAATAATTTGTCACAATTTGGGGTCCCTGAGGTAAAAACATGGGGTGAGTTGTCCATGAAGTCAATCTCAGTGCAGGGACACTCCAAAAGGTTGGAAAATAATGCAAAAGAATTCCTATTTTAAGATCCTGATGTCAGGATCTTTCCAACCATTTAGGAGCCATTATAGTAAGAATAATAATAATAATAATTTGTCTGTTGGGCAGATTTGTGGGTCCCTTTGGTGAAAACTGGGGTTGTCTCCTGAAGTCAGTCTCAGTGCAGGGAGATCCAAAAGGTTGGAAAATAAAGGAATTCCCGTCTCATGATCCTGATGTCAGGATCTTTCTGACCCTTTAGCCAGCATCTGAACAATAATAATTTGTATTTTGGGCAGATTTTGGGGCCCCTGAGGTAAAACCTTGGGTTGAGTTGGCCATGAGGTTGATCTCAGTGCAGCAGTGATGGGGTGTGAGGGTGTGGGGGTCCCACAGCCCCCAGGAGCTGCAGCACAACTCCAGCTGCCCACGGGGTTCCCTAAAATCCTCCTTCCAGCCAGGAGCGGGATGGAGTTCAGCTGGAACACCAAATCCTCGGTGGGTACTCGGATTTTAGTTGATAACCAGATTGAGAAATGGGGGAGGAAAGAGAAATGCCTAAAATAGAATTCAGAGCTCCCAGCTGTAGCTCCATGAAGGTTTTTGTGGAATTTGAAGAGCTCCCTTGGCGGTCACTGTGTGTGCTCGCTGGCTGGAGCTCGGGAGGGTCTTGGTGGACTGGAATTTTCCTTTGAATCTCCGTCCGTTGCATGGAATTCCTTCAAAAGGCCAAATAGTTGGATTGGAAGTGTCCTTCTGATCTGTCTGTGGTTTTGGTCACTGTGTGACTTGGACTGTTCATGTGTTCAGAAGGTCCCAGCTCAGCTCAGCATTGAGGCGTTCGCTTCCCAACGCCCTCATCCCACAGTCCGTGGATGCCATGGATTCCCTGTCCCCGAAGCAATCCCTTAAAAGTGCTTGGCTGACTTGGGCCTTAATGAAGAATGCATACTGTAATTAGCAGTGTTTTTTAGGCTATTTTTATGTATTTTTTAAACTTTTGAAATGAGCCTGACTGCCCTGTGTTCAGTCTTTCGAAATGTTTGCGTTTCCCTCGTCCCATTTCTCATGTAAAGTTACTGGAACTTTTCTGTATAACCAAAATGTATTTAATTTGTCAAATCTTTATAATATATGTATGTATTATACAGTTTCAGCTCTTATTATTTTCTTTTCTTACGTTTCTAATTTGATCTTGCTGTGTTTTTAATGCCGGTGAATGTGGCTGAATTATTTGTATATGCAAATTGCAAGATCTAATACATTCTGATGCAAGAACAAAGCTTCCTTTTTATTCTCCACCTGCATTATTTCCTTTAAATCTTTTAATTTCATTCCTGTGTTGTGTGTTCATTTGAATTAAGCATTCTAAAAGAGTTGAAATCCATTATCTAGATAAGTAATTTTTCAGTGCTTATCTGCAGTTGTTTGGGAGTAAAATTCTGATTTATTTTGGGACTGAACGTTGTGCATATAAAGGGTGTGGAAACTCATGGAAGCAGTTGGAATCCAGGTCTTCCCAAACTGTCTGGGTAAGTAAGAGCTGATTAAATAAGTACAGTAACATTAAGTAAATATAGTAAAATAATCCTGTGGTAAACTGTGGTGTCATACCAAGATAAAAATAGGATCTAAACTTCCAGCTGCGTCACCAATCATGAATTGAAAATTCACTCTAATTAACAGCAATTTCTTAATTCATTTTGACAAGTTTTGCATTGGACATTTGCTAAAATTAACCTAGAAGGCCCCACTGTTGTAAGAAGGGGGAGAGGTGTGTGTAAAGCAGGAGTAGCTGCTCAGGGGTCCCGTGCTAATGTCAAATCAAACAGGATTTCAGCAGCCTGATTTCTGTTTCTTTCTGTTTCCCCTGGTCCACCCCACACCTCCCATTTGGGAGATGCCTCTTCAGGGCAGGTCATTTTAGGATTTTTTTTCCCCCACAGTTGTTGGCAAGAACTTTTCTGCATGTCCTTCCTGGGCATTGCTCTAACATTGGCAGGATGAGAGGAAATGGCCTCAAATTGTGCCAGGGGAGGTTTGGAAATTAAAATTTCTTCATGGAAAGGGTTTTAAAGGGCTGGGAAAATGCCTGTGGCAGTGGTGGAGTCCTCACTGCTGGAAGTGTTCAAAGACTGTGTGGATGTGGCATGGAGGACATGGGTTAGTGGTGAACTGGTTAGTAGTTGGATTTGATGATCTTTTCCAAACCTAACAAATATGATTCTAATTTGCCACTGCACGTAAAAACAATTAATCTTTTAAATTATTCCAGAGGAGTTGATAAAATACTTTGTGTGATTGGGTGATGTACTTTTATACAGCTTGTGCGACCACTGGGAGGTAACTGTGTGTGAGGACAGGCAGGTGCCTTGGTGTGCTCTCAGAAAAGAGAAGAATCACAAATATTTATCAGTTATTAATTAATTCTTGGTAACTTAAATAATTGTGATAATTGTAATTGTTGGTCACACAGCAAACATGGATATTTCTGTACTCTAATGGTGGTACACTTGTTTTTTTCCTACTTTAAACATTACAAAAAAGATACCATAAAGACCCTCTGGTTCCTTACCTGGTTCTGTTTTTAGAAACTCAACTTTTAGGAAAAAAATACAATTTAATTGTAAACTGTCCATGAAATATATTTAGTTGGACGGGATATTTAAATAGGATAAACTAAAGCAGATCAAAGAGGTGTTTGCTCTGCACAAATGTCAAGCTCTGTTTTGCCTAATGCAGAAATTGTTGAATTGAGAATTTTCTGGGCCACTGAACTTCCCGGGGAGTGTTCTTCATCTGAGGAATTAAAGGATTAGGATGTAATTTAGATCTTCTGGTGAGAGCTTCCTTCTAATGACTTTTATCCATTTTCTGTGCTGCTTTGCACAGAGGAGGGGAATTATTCAGTCATTAATCGAGCTGACACCTTGCCAAGGAAGCTCTTTGTGCAAAGAATCCTTTTCACCTGTTTCCATTCAAGAGAAACAGCTCCAGCATTTTCCTGAATTTTCCTGAACTCCAGCTATAAATACAGAACAGAAGATCCAAGCTGGGACTTCTCACCAGCTGGGTGGACAAAAAGCAAGGAAAACTCTCCCAGGTGGGAAGAGCTTGAGGAGGAATTATTTGGATTTTCTAGTTGAGGTTTTTATAGAAATTTGTCCTTCCAAAACCTGAAGGGAAACTGTGGAAAAGATGGAGAGGGAATTTTTATGAGAGCATGGAGTGCCAGAGATAAATGGGATATTGGGAAGGAATTTTTGGCTGGGAGGGTGGGCAGGCCCTGGATCCCTGGAAGTGCCCAAGGCCAGGTTGGACATTGGGGCTGGGAGCACCTGGGACAGGGGAAGGTGGATGAGGTCCAGTCCAACCCAAACAATTCCATGGTTTTATGATCCATGTGGCTGCCTGTGGATGGAGCAGAGGCTGTTTCCAAGGGGGCAGCCCATGGAATTGCTCTCCTCCCTTGTTTGTAGGTGTGCATGGAAATTACGGAACTCCAGAATTTCATAGAGGCTGAGTTCATTTCATGGAAATTACGGAACTCCAGAATTTCATAGAGGCTGAGTTAATTTCATGGAAATTACGGAACTCCAGAATTTCATAGAGGCTGAGTTAATTTCATGGACATTACGGAACTCCAGAATTTCATAGAGGCTGAGTTAATTTCATGGACATTACGGAACTCCAGAATTTCATAGAGGCTGAGTTAATTTCATGGAAATTACAGAACTCCAGAATTTCATAGAGGCTGAGTAAATTTCATGGGAGTTATGGAACTCCAGAATTTCATAGAGGCTGAGTTAATTTCATGGAAATTACAAAACTCCAGAATTTTATAGAGGCTGAGTAAATTGCATGGGAATTATGGAACTCCAGAATTTCACAGAGGTTGAGTTAATTGGCTGAATCCGGTGGAATCTCACCCCAGTCCCAGTAAAATGTAAAAATTTCTAACTCAGCTGTGCAAAAGGACATTCTGGGACATGTAAAATCCCCCTTATGGGATTTTAACCTTTGGGGTTAAAAGTGATCTGCTGAAGTTGATGGCAACAATTCCTGGGTTAAGGAATTCATTCCCAGATCAGGCACAGGGCGGGATTGTTGGGGCCAGGAGTTGGATCCCGTCATCTTCAGAGGTGGGTTTGTCATTTTTGGAATTGGCAGGTCTGTTCCGCAGACCTAATAATAATTAATTATTTCAAAGTATTCGTTAACACCATTTAAGGTAAATTAATAATTTCAAAGTAGTTGATAAAATTTGGAAACATCCCATTTGTTCCTAAATTTATGCAGATTCCCTCATAAAATCCTTTGTCAAAATCAGGATCTGTGCATGAATAGCAGCACTCCAAAAATCCTGGGTGCAATAATGTGTCAGTGAAAAAAATCATGATTTTAAGAGAGAGATTTAGTGCTAAACCTTAAAATTTCAGGGTTAATAATGAGACTTCTCATCACTGGACTTGGCTTTACACAATGTGAGTAGCCTGAATATTTATTTACTTTATACCTTATAAAAGTCCTAATTTAGGGAAAGCTTTCACCAGAATTTCTGCCTTTTCAAGTAAAAACCACTGATGGTACAAATCTGTGAGAAATGAGCTTCATTCAGTGCTCCCAAAGCACCTGTTCAACACTTGGATAAATAACTGTATGAGGATCCTGATGTGAAAAATTAAAATGCTGATTTTTTAAATTCTTTATTTTTCTCCTCATTTCTGACAGTTGACAGTTTTACTTCATGGTGGATTCAGGTGTATTTGTCTAAATTAAATGTTCCTACCAGCAAATTTAAACCTTGGAGAAAATGCCTTTTTTTTTTTTTTTCCCCTCCTGTAAATCTACTTTGGTAAATATTTGTACAGATGCTGTTCCAGAGAGCTCTGCTGCTCTTGGAGACACTGAAAACCTTTGTTATAATTTGTGTTTTCCTCTAAATATTGCACAAAAACTGTGGCACCACTGTAAATCATGCCAGAAAATACAATTATTGCCACAGTGCAGGTGTGTTTATTTATTTGTGCTGTTTGATCACATGTGGGCTGGCAGAGACTGCAAGAAATTTCATTTCTAAGAGTTTTTCTGCTATAAATTGCTTTTAGATACATCATTCAGGACCCCAAGGAAGGATTTTTTAATAGCTGTTAATTAGCAATTATACCCAATTAGATACTAAATAGAATCCTGATTTTGGTGTGGTTTATATCTAAATTAAAGATTGTTCAGTAGCACACAGCTATTGAATAATAGTAGTAATAATAATAATAGTAGTAGTAGTAATAATAATAATAATAATAATAATAATAATATCATCTGAGCTAAATTGAAGGCCCACCAAAGCTTATGAAATAGACTTCAAAGTCATTTATTTGAAAAAAATAACATTTCAAAAGCTGCTTACATCTAACTGTATCACATCTAAAGTCATCACAGCACATAAAATAGTCTTTGAGGAAAGCTAGATAATAAAATAGGAGTAAAATCAAAAGTTCTGCTTTGTAAAAGATCTGAATAGCGGAATTTTATTCCCTGAAGCACAAAAGGCTGGATGACCTTGTCCAGTATCCCCTTCCCAAGCATCAAACTTGGAATGAAGGTCACATTTCAGATCTCAATAATGCGTTGTTGTTGTTAATATTTTCTTCTGTCTTCAATCACAGAACAACACAGTGTTCATGTTAATTCTTGGCCTCACAGATCCTCAAATTCTAGTCATAGTAACAGATTTCTGTTTGGGAGCAGAGATGGGTATCAGCCTTATTTCTAAATGAAGATAACTAATTTGCTGATTAAAATGGAACTAAAATACTAATTTAACTTTTAATGCTGCTCACTTGCTCCCTTTATTCTTCTCCCCCTTACTGTTGTGATTAATAATATTTTTGTGGCTAGCAGTATTTTAATCCGATCAAACACAGATGCTGAAATCACTTTATAAAGCTTAATTGAAGCTGAATTGATATAAAGTGAATCTGTGTTTTGCTGATTTGAAGAGGTGAAAATCTGGGACCACTGCAAGTCCCCCTCCCTCAGAGAGGGGCTCGATAAGGCTGGACAGGTACAGGTTTAGGTACAGGTACAGGTTTAGGTTCAAGTACAGGTTTAGGTTCAAGTACAGGTTCAGATAGAGATCTAGATAAAGGCTCAGGTACAGATTCAGGCAGAATTCATGTACAGGTACAGGTGCAGCTATAGACAAAGGTACAGGTACAGCTATGAGCACAGGTACTGTTATGGGTACAGATCCAGGTACAGAATATGTAGAAGTTCATGTACAGACTCAGGCACAGGTACAGATTCATGTACTGGTATAGACACAGGTGCAGGTACAAGCACGAGTTCATGTACTGCTTCACACACAGGTACAGGTTCAGATTCAGGTGGGATCAGAGGTACAGGTAGAAGTTCGTGTAGAGATACAAGCAGAGGTAAAAGCACAGGCTTGGACACAGGTACAGGTTCAGGAAAAGGTTTAGGATGGGGCACAGATACAGGTTCAGGAGGGACACAGGTACAGATCCAGGTACAGATTCAGGCGCCGGTCCAAGCACAGGTTCGGTCACAGGCACAGAACCGTGCCCAGGTCCAAGCACAGGCTCGGTCACAGGCACAGAACCGTGCCCAGGTCCAAGCACAGGCTCGGTCACAGGCACAGAACCGTGCCCAGGTCCAAGCACAGGCTCGGTCACAGGCACAGAACCGTGCCCAGGTCCAAGCACAGGCTCGGTCACAGCTCCCTGCGGGGCCCGTCCCGCCGTGAGGGACCGGCCGCTCCCGCTGCGGTTCCCGAGCAGCGCCTGAGGCGCGAGCGGCTCCGCGGGGCGGCGCCTCCGTTTGAACTCAAACCGCCCTCGCCGCTCCCCATTGGCTCCGCTGCGCGTCGCGCGCCGCCCCCTCCGCCAATTAGAGGCCACCGCGCTCCTTTTCGAATGTTCAACGGCCCGCGCGGTGCGTTCGTTTCTGCCTCCGCCGATCCGGTACGGGGTAAAGCTAAAAGAGTCCCTCTGCCCGGTGCCGCTTGTCGCGTTCGCGCGGGATCGATGATGTCCCGCCGCCGTGGCTGCTGCCGGAAGGCGCCGGAGGTGGCGGCGGCTCCCGGTCCGTCCGTCTGCGCGGCTCCCGGGGGCTCTGTTTTGGTGCCTGGCGGAGGGATACAGCGGGGCGGAAGGGGGGGGCGCAGTGCGAGGGCTCGGGGGCCGGCGCGCGCGCGCGGGAAGGGCTCTGTGGGCGCCGCGCCGTGCCGGGAGCGCGCGTCGGACGCCGCCACACGGGGCCCCTCAGCGGCCGCCAGCGCTCCGGCTGACACAGGTACGGGTGGGCCAGCGGGGAGGGGAGTACGGCCGGGGGGACGCGGCTGTGGGGTGCCGGCTGCCGCGAGGAGGAGCTGGGCTGCGTGGCACCCCGCTGCGGTGGCCACCTACCCCGCCATGGTGGCTCTGGCGCTCTGCCATGGTGGCTGTTGCCCCTTCTCCCCCGGTGTTTGCCTGTCCTGTCCCGCCTGAAGCCCAGGCTGCTGGGGTCGCTACCTGAATATCGATTTCTGCTTTTGTAGCTTTTTTGGCCTGTGGGAGCTGGTGGCTGCCGTGGGCAGGGCGCTCCCGCTGCAGACACCGAGTGTTTGCGTGCCCTGAAGCCTGAGGGCCTGCCGGCTTCCCTTCCAAACTGTGTCTGCTTGTCAACAAGTGTTTTGTCGCATAAAACCCACCCAAAAATTCCATGAGAGCCTCTCTCAACTGCTTTTAATTGCCTTGTTTTACCTTGCTGCCTTCAAATAGAGTGTTAATAAAGATGCTTCTTTGACGATTGCATGTGGTAATCGTACATATACATTAAATTACGAATTATGTGAAAATACGCGAAAGGGTATCTTTTTGCGCTGTGGGTTTGGGGTTTTTATGCCGGTTCAGTGCTGTTCCTCCTTCTGTCGTGATGTGTACTTCAGAGCCCAAGTTCCAGCCCCTTCCAGCTGTTCCTGCTCCTGGGAGCTGCTGCCCCTCTCCCTTCCTTTTCCACCAGGATACAACTACAATCACCAGCTCTTTATTTTAAATCCAAATCTGAGAATTTCCCTTTGGGTAAGAGATTGAAAGATTTAGGTGAAGTTCTTAAATTGTTTATGGGACAAAATCTGTGTTGCTCCTGAACCTTTCCAAGGTCCTGATGGGTAATAAAAACTACCTGAATACCAGCATTAGTCTGACGATTTATATAAACACATTCCTAATCTCTTACACAGAGAAACACATATGAACAGCACTGACATCCTTCTGCTGTCTATTGGAAAATATCTAATCTCTGGAACAAAATAAAGCATAAAAATTAACATCCATTTGCTTTCATAAACATATAAATCATAATTAGCATGAGTAACCTGGGTGTTTTTTATAGGTAAGGTTGCTTATGCTCGAAGATGCCACGCTATGGAACAATCGTTGTCATTAAAAGGAATGGGACTGATGGAATTGTTTTTCCCCTCACCTCAACTTCTTGTTTATTTGGAAGGTGAGAATTTGCTTGCATACATTGAAATAATGAGTGTTTCCTGCAGATCATGTATTTTAATGCTTTCTTACAAAAATAAACATGCATTTAGGAATGGTGCACAGAGGAGGGGGAAGGTGGTACTGGACTGAGGTTAATGGAAGAGTAGAAAGTTAAACTTCATTTTATTACTGCTTTTTGTCCTTTCCTTGCCTGAACTACTTTTATTGATTGGTTGATTTTAAATTTGTGGTCACAGGAATTCAGGGGGGGGAATTAAAGGTGATAAGTGATAAGACCAAAATCAAGTCAAAAGCATTAGAGATTAGCTTAAGAAAAGGACAGAAAGGAAAAGTCTGTACATTTATAAACATATTTTTACTCACTAATAAATTTTAAGAAGGTGGAAATGGTTATGCAGGTGAGACCAAAGTCCAGTTACCTGTTTGCAGTCTCAGGTCAGAAATGTAAGCCTGAGAATGACTTTAACAGCTCATTTTGTCTAAAAATATTCCCCAAGTCTCAGCAAGCTCTGGAGCAAGTTAATCCCACAGCACCAGCTGTGCTGTAGCCGTGTCTCAGCTTGTTGTGATGTGCTTTTTGCAGTTTGGCTGTTTCTCTGTTTCCTGATCTCAGTTCTCTGATGCGGGAAGAGTGAGCGGTTTAAAAAGACTTTGGTAGTTAATTTTCTTCAAATTAGAGACATCACGCTGCTGTACCATTACTAACTAAAACGTTGGGAAATGCCCTAGTTCTCCAGCAGATCTCCCAGTGTTTTGTGTGGAACTGAACCTGTGCTTTGCCCCCAGGAAAACAGAATGTGACATCCGCATGCGGCTGCCCTGGGTGTCCAACGAGCACTGCAAAATCGAGATCAATGAGAACAAGGAGGTGAGCTGTGATGTTTCTCTGCAGCACGCATTGCCTCGCTGCATCTCTGCAGGTGTCTCACGTTTTTGTTTGCTTTTCAGGCAGTCCTGACCAATTTGAGCTCCGTGAACCCCACGCAGCTGAACGGGGCTTGCTTTGAGCAGCCTGTTCCCCTGAAGCACGGAGATGTGTTAACCATTATCGATCGTTCTTTCAGGTGCGTGCCAGGCACAGGCTCTTCAGTTGTTTCATTCTAGAGTGGAAATAATGTTTAGTTCATATTTCTCTATAAAATCTTGCAGGATTTTGTCAAAGGCAACATTGCTTGAAGTTATCTTTTTATCGCTTGTATTACGTTAAGCTAAATCAGTAAAGATAGAATTGTTTAGACATCATTCTGATTTTGTTTCAAGAGCTGTGTTAAAGCCTTTTAAATGGAGATGTGTGCACTGTTGGGAGGGGGTAGCTATTCCCATGTCATTCCTCTTAATAAGCAGAATTGAGTGATCAATTATTTGACAAAAAATGGTATTTTAAAATCTTTTTTCAGGTTTGAATATCCTCTGCAATCAACACCGAAAAAGAGGCGTTCCAGGTCTCCAAAAGATGAAACTCTACAGGTGACTTTGTGGCTGTGGGATTTTCCTTTACAGATGTATTGGTAGTAGTGGCATGGTTTTCTATTTCCTTATTCTGTTTTCTTCTTAAAATAAGTTATACTTTTCTTATTAAAAGTAACTTTTCAGCCCTAAACTGCTGTTCTGTGTTAAAATACAAATAAACTCTTTCAGATAAATGCTTTGAAGGACTTAGTAATTTTGAGTCTAAATTTTAGTCAAAAATTTGTCACCTTTTGGTAATAGAGAATTAATAATTCATTATGTTACTAAGACAGAGCTATAAATCTTCCACTGGATTTGGTAAGAAGGGGAGGTTCAAGTGTTTTCATTATTATTTTACAGCTGCTTTGACAGCTCAGAATTTAAATGATAAAACAAGATCAATTTCTGTTCGCTAGGGCCTCAAATATATTGGCCAATGTGTTAAATATTGAACAGTTTAAGGATTTAGTTTGAATGCTTTAAAGCTTGTTTAGGGACAGTGCATATTCTCTTATAAATAGGGTTTTTTTCAATGTAGAATTGAAAGTTGAAGTACAAAATATTTGTTGCTCTGCTGTAATGTTGTACAAATTTACAGGTTCTTCATGTTCAGCAGGTGGCAGAAGTGGAATTACTACACAAACAGCCTCCAGGAGCTAAAAGTCTTGATGCTTCAGGTTGGTACCTGTTTTATGAGGGCTTTGTTTGCTTTTGTCCCCTTAACTGCATTTATTATTAATATTAGAATTAAAGTTAAAAGAGGAGGGAAAAGGCATTTTTCCAATCAGAGTGCACCTTGCTGTGTCAGTGGTTATCTCATCATGTTTAAACGCTGTGAATTCACCTTAGACATTAAAATTTTACTTGAACTGCTCTGCTGACCCACAGCTACACCTTTTTTTTTAGCAAACATTGCATTATCTCATGCATTCTTTGCTTATGAAAAATTGGAACAAGTATAATTTTGGAGGTACATGGTATATATTGGAATAATTGTTTACAGGAACTGTTTCCTGTAGAACCAGAAAAATCCAGAGCTGCTGATTCTGGGTAATTATAACCCATAGACTGGGGAAATGCTAGGATTTCATCTTCCCATCCTTCTTGTCTTAAATAATCCAGATTTTCAGAGAAGGCTTTTTATTGTCATTTCTGGCAGATTTTTGTCCCAATTCAGAAAGCCCCAGCTTGCTTTCAAGTGTTCCATTTCAGTGGATCCTCGTTGACCAGGAAGATCTTTGCTGACCTGGATCTTCCCCCTTGGGAGGGATAATAAGGAATTTTTAATCTGTATTTATGGAACTTTTGTTTGTAGCTCTGCAATTTTCAAGTGACTCTGCATCTGTATTTTTGTTTCATTTTGCTTTCTTTGTAGATAATGCTGAATGTAAAGAAAAAAATGCCAATGAACATAAACAAACTCCAGAGGAAAATCTTCCTGAAGCTTTCCCTGTCAAACTCCAAACACCCAAATCTTCACAGAGAATACATTGTGTTCTTAAAAAGCAAAATGAAATGTCTCCCTTTAGTAAACTCTATGAAAGTGTGAAAAACGAGCTGAAAGTGAAAAAAGCTCTGTGCAGGAGAAGTTCCTCTCAGCAAGCTGCAAAAGGAGACCCTGGGAGTGTTCTGCCAGAACCAGGTGCTCCCATTTCATCCCAGAGCTGTCCTTTTGATCTGGGCAGCCTGCCTAAAGCCAAGGAAACAGGCAGTGTGGAAAATATTGAAAAATGTGTAATTGTGAGACGAGAAGAAGAAAACAGCCCAGGGTTTAACCAGCTGTCAGCTGCGGGGAGAACTCCCAGGAGGAGTTTTACCAGGAGTCCTCGAGCTCCCATTTCAAAGGTGTCAGGAGAGATCAGTCAGAGTCCAGTGCAGGATCCCAAGGAATTAAGGACACCAGGCAGATCCAGAAGTGCTGCAGTTACACCCAGATCCAGCAAGGGGAACCACAGGAACTCGCTGGTTTTGCTGGAGCAGTGCTCCATAGAAAGGTTCGAGTGTCCAGTCCAAGGGACAGTGTGCAGTCCCACAAACTGCAGTGCTGCTGAAGGATCTCCGTGTGTGCTGAGCACACCAAGGCCCAGGAGGAAGAGTCCTCGGTCTCTTTTTGTGTCACCTCCCAGAGAAACCGCTGGGGTGAATCCTGGAAATCCTGATGCTCCAAGGACACCATGGCGTGGCTCGTTGAAACTGAAGTCACTTCCAGAGATCCCAGCTGAAGTTCCAAGTGAAGATGCAGGGTGCAGAATTGAGAACACACAACTGCCTTTGCCAGAAGACAAAAGCTTAAAGCAGCGACGAAACAGCAAACAACAAACACCAGGAAAACCTGCCCAAGAGGTGCTGAAAGAAATCTGGGATCAGGCAAACCTGGATAACTCAAAGGTGGGACACTGTGAAACCCCTGCCCCCCTCTCTAATTCCAAGAGTCCCAGAAGAAGCAGCAGGGAAAGTAAAGAATTCTTGGACCAAAGTGCCCATTCAGAGGCATTGGCTGCAGAAGGAATGTTGGCATCTCCTGCTGGTCAGACACCTGGAAGGAAAAGGGGAAGGCCAAGGAGCTCTGGAGTGCTGGCTGAAACAGCACTGGAGACAAACACTGCTCAGGACCAGCATGATTCAGGCAGAAAAACCAGTGCAACTCCAGCAGAACTGACCATGGACACATGTCACCAAAACCAGGATTTGGAAGATGCTCCAAGACCTCGGAGACCATCAGTCAAGAGAAGATCTTCTGGAAGTGCTGCTGAGCTGAGAGACACTGAGCCTGGCTCAGAAACCAAAACTGTTGGCCTTTTGCAAGGAGAAGACTCAGGTAAGTACTTTGAATTCCCTGCCTTTTTTTTGGTATTTGAGAAACTCTGTAGCACTTTTGTAAGAATTCCTCCACTTGAGTAAAATGTGGAACAAATTACTGACAGTAATAGTAAAATATGGAGTTACATTTGACCTTAACAATACACAATATGTATAAAATATCCTGGATTTAATCTACTTCCCTTTAAGGTAAGTTTCTCTGGTTTTTTTGGGTTTTTTTTTCCAACTTTGCAATGCACAAAGAAAGGTTAAAATGCTGCCTTATATTCTTGGAGATCTAAAAATCGTTTCAATTGTTCTTTTCAGGCAAGACAAAAACAATCTCTCAGAAGAGGAAAAGTGGTGAAACGCTCCCTCAGACTCTGGGCAAAAGAAAGAGAGTGTCCTTTGGTGGTCATCTGAGCCCAGAACTCTTTGATAAAAGTTTGCCTCCCAACTCTCCCCTGAAAAGAGGAGCTCTCCCTGCCAGGAGGAGTTTACCCCATGGAAACTCTCCTCGGGCTGTGCTCAAAAAGGCTCAGAGCTTGAAGCACTGGATAGATCAGGTAAATGTTCAGAGTAATCAAGTTGCTGAGTCCATTACTGTGATCGGAGTTTATAAATTCTATTGTATATGTATTAGTTATTTATTAATTCAAAATTAGTAGTAACCTGTGTATGTTGCATGCTGGTGTCACTCATGAGTGGTTTGGGATGCTCAGGGAATCATCAGCTAAAATAGGTTTATAATAAAGTGAAAGTACAACCAAGCTCATTGGCAAGATCTCTCTGCTACTTACTGGATGAGTAAAACACACAAGGGAAAATCAGGCTAAAAGTTTAAAATCAGTCCATTTGAAACTATAGTTGACATAAAATTATTTCATTGGTGGCTGGGGATGGATGAAGGGTGAGGATCAAAAGTAAGGTAAACCCTCCTGCCCAACTTAGCCCAGACTTGATCAACAGTTTAGGAATCATTTATCATTCCTGAAAAAGTAAAATCCAAATCTCAGGCAGGGTTTGCCTGGACTGATCACTTCATTAAAAAGAAGGAAACAACTCTCTATTCACATTTTTGTTTATTTGTTTGTTTTTTCTTTTTTTTAGGAAGAAAAAAAGTCACCCAAAAGTTCCCCAGCCCAGCAGCCCCCAGGTGCCTCATCCCCTGTCTCAACACCCAAAATCCCTTCAGGCTCTCCAGCCCCCTTCAGGAAAGGGCGTTTCTCCATCTCCCAGCCCCCCACACCATTCCCCATTGCAGAGGAGAAGGATGCTGGCACAGAAGACGTGGATCCAGAGGGGAAGAGTGGTGTCCAGGGGAGAACCCCAAAATCTTCCCCTGCTGCCCAAGATGCCAAAGCCTTGGTGACAGGGACACCTGCCAAGTCAGCCAGAGGTGCCCAGCTGCGCTGGAAGGGCTCTGCCAGGAAGAGCAGAGGTGGGGCTGTGGCTGTTATCAGTGCCAAGAGGAGAAGTGGTGCCTCCAGTGCCAATTTATTAGGTTGGTTTCAACAGTTAAATTTTAATATTCACTTTGATGCTTTTGAAATACAGGAACCACAATGGAAAAAGTTTGTTTTGTTATGCAGATGCCACCAAATAATTGGTGAATCTTCTGAAATCTGCTGGCCTTAGTGGAAGTGAAAAGTGTTGCATTTTCTCATTCATAAAACAAATCTATTGAAGCAATAATAAATTGCTTTAATATCTATGCATCTATAAACTCATTTAAAGACAAATATTGATGTTCAGAAGTTTAAAAAAATTGTTAAATTAACATTCTGTTTGCAAGGTTAGGTCATGATCTTTAAAATCTGTCAAGTAATGTTAAACTAAACCATGTTTTTCACATCAGTTTTGTTTTGAAAAACTTAACATTTTATAGCAATGCAGTTTCACTTTAGTTATTCTGTGCCTTCTGTTTATACAAGGCTCACAAACTTTGTGCAGGAACTGGGCCACATTTAACTACTCAAAGTGGTACATAACTGATAGAAATAAAAAATAGGATCATAACTGGGTGTTACTTTCAAATCCTCAGAATTCCCAGTGTTGAACATGATTTCAAACAGTTTTGACAGCACTGGAAACTAATAGGGGAGTTCTGGTTCTGCAGGTTTTGACTTTTGAATAAACTTTGAAGTAGGGTGTATTTGTCACCTGTTTTCATCAGTTAAATCAGTTTGACAAAGTCAAATTCCCCATTCACCCAGGATTTTTTTATTACTTTATTATTCTGTCCATTTTAATGGCAGGAGAGCTCTTGACAAATACCAGCGGCATTCCATTTCTCAGCACCTCTGTAATGTGCTTTTTAATATCACTGCATCAATTCCTTCTGTAATTGGAAAAGAACATCACAGCTCTTAAAAATTTCAGCTCCAAAATAAAACTGTTTCCAGTGCTAGTTCAGATAATTTCCTGGATGCTTGGTATTTTCCTCTGCATCCTGCACACCCTGGCAATGTCAGCTTTTCAAAGTTCTTTTTATTTACAGACTGACATAGCAATTCTGACAAAGAGAATAACAACATCCTTTTCTTGGATGGAAAAGGAGCAGCATTCCCCTTTTTATCTCTGTTTTAAAAAGTATTTTCTTTTATATGATCCCTCTGTTATGGTAGCTTTTTTTCCTGAAGTAAACAAGGCAGGTGTCCTACAACTTCCAGCTTCATTTATTCCACAGCTGTAATTCCCTGCTCCCACTGCTGTGTACAGAATGATGCTGTGATGAAGGGAACCTTGCTTTGGGAATTTTGGGAGTGTGTCACAAGGAGAAGGTGATACAAGAAAAACTATGGGAAGTCTGTAAGTCTAAATTCAGGATAAATAACTGAAATTCCTCAGGAAGGTGGTGAAAGAAACTTCACTTAGCAACAATTTCTCTTCTGTTGTTAAATCTCACCAGAGTAAAGCTCATCTATAATGAACAAGGCTGAAAAGCTCATGGCAAGTTTCTGTTGGGAAAAATTAGTTCCTTCCAAAAGAGAGAGGAAGGAAGTGGGTCAGTGTTCAGCTGTAGGATCTGAGCTGTGTTTGACACTGTGTGAAGCTCATTGTTTTGGTGTGGAAAGCCACACTGGGTACTTGGAGTCTTCAGCTGAAATGGGGTTTTCAAATTGAGAATATTTCAGAGAACACTTCAGGTGTTACCAGGTAATAACAACCACTTTCCTCTGCCAGACTGCAGAAAATGTATTGGAATCATAACAGAATAATTGTGAACTTCCATTTACACAGCCGAGAATTAAATTGGTTTTCTCTCCTTTTCTTCTAGTTGCAAAATCTTGGGCAGAAGTGGTAAAATTGGGGGTTGCAAGACCACAGCCAAAGACTGCTAAAAAAAGTGTCCGTAAAGGAAGAGCCCTGAAGAAACTAAACCACCCCCCAAAGGTATCCTTTTCTTTTTTGTGTTGCTTTGTTTTCCTGCATATCCACCAGGAAGCTTGGATGGATTTTGATTGAGCAGCTGAGCTCTTGGTGTGATGTAAAATGGGAGTTGATGTCTCCCACAGCATATGGGAAATGGAGGTTTGTATAAAAAAAATCACAGAATTATTAGGGTTGGAAAAGACCTCCAAGACCTTGGAATCCAACCTCTGATTCTAAAAATCAGGCAGGACCTGCCTTTCCTAAACTGAGGCTGGCTAGGCCTTCCAACCCTTGCTGGCACTGGACATTCTCCAGCCTTCTGGAGCCTCCCAGTTAACCATGGCTGATGATAAATTATGGAAGGAGCTTGGCCACCTCTTCCACCATCAATCTTTGTTTAATAACTCTTTTTTCTTTTTTTTTCTTTTCCCTCTGCAGACTCCAGAGAAGAAAATAAAAGGTCACTTCAGCACAGGTCATGCAGAGTCACCTGCTACCATAGTTGTAGGTAGAGCTTATTCCACCACAGTCAGGCCAGCTGGACACGTCCCTAAAGTGGTGAAAAATCCCAAGCTGAAGCTCAACATGGAAATGGATGAAAGTTTCACAGGTGAGATTTCAAAGTCTGTTGCTTCATCTGCCTGCTGTGCAGTTCTTTTGTCAGAACATCTCATTTCTCCAAATATCATTTCTAGGGGTGCCTGAAATGTTCCAGACTCCAGAAAACCAGGGAGGAAGAACATTTCCTTTGGCTGCTGCTCAGAATGCTGATGTTACACCACCATGGGCTGCAGGGGACATTTCTGACTTGCACACTCCTGAGGAATCTGGTAGGTTTGGTATTTTAAAAAAGAATATTTAGGTATGTTATGGGTTAGCAGCAGTCTCAGCCTAGGCGGACTTAACTGAGGTGAAGCATCCAGCAACCATGAAAGGAACCATTGAGATTTATCAGGTATTCAAAGAAAATGTAGTTCCAGTTAATTTCTGAGTAGGATATTTTATTATTCATTCCATTTGGTATGGAACTTCAAGCTGCTGATGTGTTGTTTCAGACACTGAATGCCCAATGCACGTGTTTGGATTTTGATTTCTAGAAGGGTATATTTGAATTTAATTTTTTTATTATGCAGCAATTAAAATGCTTCAATTTTCTGCTTAATTTGTTTTCCAAATGACATAAGTCTACTGCTTATTTCAGGAGAGATGATGGTGTCACCATTAAATAATTCAGATGCTTCAGAGCAGAAGCAAGAGAGTCCAGGCATATTCCACCTTCTGAGAGAGGAGTCATCTCCATCTATGTTTGATGAAATAGCCACAAAAACTCCTGTAAAAAGAAAAGCTGTGCACAAGGACGCTGTGGATAGTTTAGCAGTAATTTCAGAAAAACCAGCATCTCAGGTGAAATCAGGAAGTAAAAGGAGGACTCCAAAGCAGAAGCTGGAGCCAGCTGAGGTCATGTCAAGCAAAAGGAAGATTTTAAGGACCCCTGAGCAAAAGTCAGAACCAGGAGAGGCTTTGTCAGGTATCAAGAGGCTCATGAAGACCCCAAGGCAGAAGCCTGAGCCTACAGAGGTTTTATCAGGCATCAAACAGCTCATGAAGACCCCAAATCAGAACTTTGAGCCTACAGAAGTTTTGTCAGGCACCAAGCACCTCTTGAAGACCCCAGATCAGAAGTTGGAGCCTGTAGAGGTTCTGTCAGGCATCAAACAGCTCTTGAAGACCCCAAAGCAGAAATTGGAGCCTGTAGAGGTTCTGTCAGGCATCAAACAGCTCATGAAGACCCCAAAGCAGAAACTGGAGCCTGTAGAGGTTCTGTCAGGCACCAAGCACCTCTTGAAGACCCCAGATCAGAAGTTGGAGCCTGTAGAGGTTCTGTCAGGCATCAAACAGCTCTTGAAGACCCCAAAGCAGAAACTGGAGCCTGTAGAGGTTCTGTCAGGTATCAGAGAGCTCTTGAAGACCCCAGATCAGAAATTGGAGCCTGTAGAGGCTTTGCCAGACATCAAACAGCTCATGAAGACTCCAAATCAGAAATTGGAGCCTGTAGAGGTTCTGTCAGGCATCAAACAACTCTTGAAGACCCCAAAGCAGAAATTGGAGCCTGTAGAGGTTCTGTCAGGCATCAAACAGCTCTTGAAGACCCCAAAGCAGAAATTGGAGCCTGTAGAGGTTCTGTCAGGTATCAAAGAGCTCTTGAAGACCCCAAATCAGAAACTGGAGTCTGTAGAGGTTCTGTCAGGTATCAAACAGCTCATGAAGACCCCAAATCAGAAATTGGAGCCTGTAGAGGTTCTGTCAGGCATCAAACAGCTCTTGAAGACCCCAAAACAGAAACTGGAGCCTGTGGAGGCTTTGTCAGGCATCAGACAGCTCATGAGGACCCCACGGCGGAAGCCAGAGCCAGTGGAGGACCTGTCAGGCATTAAGCAGCTCCTGAGGACCCCACAGCAAGAGCTGGAACCACTCACAGATGAAGTTGCCTTGAAAAGGTTGCTGGAGACTCCAGCAGAGAGCAGGGAAGCAGTAAAAGCTGTGCCAGGTGTGACTTCAACCAAGAAAACCCCAAAGCTGAAATCCCAACCCGTGGAAGACATGGTTGGGATCAGCCGCATTTTCCGGACACCAAAGGAAAAGGTTGAGCCTGTGGAAAACATGTTTGGAATTAGCAGATTGATGAAGTCTCCTAAAGAGAAATATCAGCCAGTTGAGGATTTTTTGGGGCTGCAAAGGCTCATGGCAGAACCCAGGCAGAAATCTGATTCTGAAGTGGACTATGCTGGAGTGACTGAAATGCTTGGTACCCCAGAGGAAATGAAGGTAAAATACTTCAACTTTTGAAAAGGATGTTTTTAGACTTTGAAACCTGTGGTTTAAATTAATATAGACTTTCTTGTATGACACTTTGTATCTTGCAACATTTTCTAGGGAAAGCTACATTTGTGTGTGTTAAAATGTATTTATTTGAAAGGACCTGTCACAAACGAGTGTTTAAGGTTGTTTAGGTATCATAAAAACAGGCTTAATATAAAAGTGGTTAGGTTAATATAAAAGTGGCATTCCCAGCATCTCTCACTCACCATTCCACACTGACCATTACAGGTAGGAGAAGTGAAGTTCTGCAGTCAGTGGGTCAGGTTTGGTGAGGTCTGTGCCCAGCCTGGTTTGTTCTGGTGCTGCTTTTTGTGTGAAGAATCTTGATCTTCAGTGGAGATGTGCTGGCATCACTGCCAGTATCATTTCCTGAAAAAAAATATTTTGATTCTGACATTCTATATGTTAAATTCTGAGTATCCCTGGGCTTAGTGAGTAGAACACAATAAAACACTACAGAACACTCAATTTCTCTTCAATACCCCAAATTCCCTTTGAGCACTCATTTAGGCACTCCTCAACCTCTCTACAATGTTGTCTTTCACTTTAGATGGCAAGAATTGAATTTGCTGTGTTGGTGGGTTTATATCAGATAAATGGATGCATGTATAAGACTAATTGATTTAATTTGTACAGAAAATAGTTTCACAAGCTTTTTTATAAACATTGCTGTACGTTCATCTGGTATTGGTTGGCTCCATAAGTTCTTGTCCTGTCAGAAATGAATTTATTCAGTATTTTTTTATTCCTTTAGGTCAGATCAGTAAGTGTTATGGATTCTCAGGGAGAAATTGCACCTCCTGGTTCTAATTCCAGTCATAAACATGGTAAGAACAAGTATTTTGCTTAGAGGAGTAGTGAATGTATAAAATCATAAATGTTACCATGAAGTTCAAATGTTGTTTAAACCTCTCTCATTGAGCCCAGCTATTTCCTGAGCTAAGATCATTTTTGCCATTTGACCTATCCAAGTAAATCAAGGAACTTCAGTCAGAGGCCTGGCCTTAAATGGTAGGGATTGGTTAAATATTTCTTTATTTATTCTATGATTTGTTTGAGCAAGATGCCTCTGTGAGGAAAATGGAAATACACAGATACTTTGATCAGGCACAGCATGTCTAATTTTTGTTTGTGCTCTTTACCCTGTTCTAGAAGAGAAAGGAAAAGTTTCCCAAGGTGAAGATTCCCAACAGAAGGACTCATCTGGGGAAGAGCAGCCTACCCAGAGACCCAGAAGGGGCAGGAGAGCTGTACCTCCTGCTGCAACAAAACCAAGTGAAAATGGTGTGAGTTTAAAGGATTTGCAGAGTCCTGACACCCAAGAGGAGATGGGAGTGATCACACCTGAAAACAAGGGAAGAGGAAGGAGGACAAAGCGTTGTGTACAAGAAGTTGTTCCAAAGTGTCCTGATCAGGAAGGGCTTGACATTGTGAAACCACCTGGAGCTACTCAGAGACCAGGGAGAGGTAAAAGGAAAGAGCTGAGGGAGTTAAAACATCAAAATGAAAATCTGGAGTCTTGTGTTGAAGATTCCTCAGTGCTACAAAAAGCACCTGCAAATACCAAACAGAGTTTGCAGGACTGTGGCATCAGTGAAACTGAAGATGATCCAGGCACAAAGACAGGACTGGGAAACATTCAGAGTGAAATCTGTCAGCTGCAAACAGGTTCAAATAATCCTGATAGCAAAGGTACTGACAGTGGGATAGAGGACTGTGAAGAAGTGCTCCTGTCACCAAGGAGGAGGCGCAGAGGAGTGGAGAGCACAGAACCAGTGATTCTGCCAAGAAGAGGGAGACGAGCAAGGAATGACCAAGGTGAAGCAGCTTCTCCAGGAGACCTTCACAGAGCAGCCAAAAAGCTTCGTAAAGACCCATCCCCAAAGGTTTCACAAAGACAGGAACAGGCTTGTGACAAAGCTCCTGAGGCTGCCACAGCACAAGAATCTGAAAATGGCACTAAACTTGAACTAAAGGCAGCAGAGAGAAGAGTTAAATCTCTTAGAAGTACTAGAAACAGAAAGCACTCAGCTGAAATAAAAGCAGACACTTGTGGGGTCGTGCTTGAAAATACACAAAACATTCAGCAAACTGAGGTAACATCAACTGAAACTGATGCTGAAATGCAATCCCACGTGGAAAATGAGATGAAAGGATCGCAGGGATGTGAAACAGAAAATGCTCAGGAAAATACAACAGAGGCAGCTCCAAGATTAAAGGCAGAGTCACCTTCTGCAGAGACAAACAAAATGCCAGTCAGTGCTCAGAACATGGAAGCAAAGAGGACGAGAAACAGGAGAGGCAAAAAAGACTCTTTGGAGCAAGAAGCTGAGGAATTTACTGAAAATGTGAACAGCCGAAAACCAACTGCTCCCAAACTTAATTCAGAAACAGAAGTGGATGAATCTTCTCTCCAGGATTCCGTGGGCTCTGTTTGTGTCAGCGCAGCCCCAGGCAGGAAGGAGCAGGCCAGCCCAGGTGCCCCATCAGTCCCTGCTGCAGGCGGTGCCAGTCCTGCTCAGGGCAGTCAGAGGAGGACGAGAAATGAACGGGGAATACTTCAAGAAAAGCAAACTGAAACCCTGCAGGGCAATCCAGCACAAAGAAATGCAGGGATGTGTAGAAGAGGAAGAGGTAAAAAAGTTAATTTTCAGCTTGAAGAAGGCAGTTCCAAATCAGTAGAAGGAAAAAGTTTAGCTGAGGGTGATGAAGGGATGACTGCCAAAGATAACCAACATGAGAGTTCCGAAAATCCTCCTTCACAGGGAAGGAGGGGCAGGAGAAAGCAACTTGATTCTACCCCACAGAAAGCTAGTCCTGCCTTGGTGGAAAAACAAACGTTAAGTGCAGATCACAGGAAAGATGAGGCTGTTGTACAAGAACCAGGATCAGCTTTGGAAGCTGCTCCCTCTTCAGCAGGGGACAATCCACCGAGGCGGGGCAGGAGACGCGAGGTGGCTGCAGCATCACAGAGCAGATCTCCTTCTGTCAGAACGAGACGTAGGCTGCTGGAAGGTGGTGCTAAACAGATGGCAGAGAGAGAAGAGGAAAATCCAGCTCTGATTAATAAAACTTTACAGCCAAAAGTGAATGCAGCAGCAAGGGACAGAAGGAAAAAGATGGGTCCGGCAGCAGAGGCAAGAAGTTCAAGTCCTCTCCAGGGAAAATGCGGCTTGTCAGAGACTAAAGATGAGGGTACTCAGGAAGAGCAAAGTGTGCCTTTGGAAGCAGTGTCCTGTGCAAAGGAGAAGCCAGCAGGAAGGAGCAGGAGGAAAGAAACTGCTCTGGCATCACACACAACCAATTCCATCTCTCTTCGAGGGAAGCGCGGGTTGCCGGCAGGTGATGGAGAAGAAGCTCCCAAAGAAAAGCAGAATGTTCCCGTAGAAACTTGTGATTCATCTGGAAAAGAAAATCAACTGAGAAGAGGCAGGAGGAAGGAAATTGCCCCCTTGGTAGAAGCCAAAAGTTCTATTCAGGGAAACCAGGTCCTGTCAAAGCAAAGTGGTAGAAAAAATAACAATATGGAAGCTAAACAGAATTTGGACAATTCTTCCCAAGAAAATACAGAGCTTGTAAAAGGGAGCTCGAAGCAAGCAACCACTTCAGTGGCTCTTAGTCCCACCTCACTTCAGGGTTTGCCAGAAGATGGTAAAGACAGAATTCCTGAAGAAAAAAGTAAACTTTTGGACATAGCTCCACCTGCAAATGAAAATCCATCAAGAGTGAGCAGGAAGAAAACAACTTTTTCCACTTCTGAAGAAACAATTTCCACTTCTCTCAGGGGAAAACCCAACCCACCCAGAGGCAGAGGTCAAAAGAGGGTTCTTAAAGAAAGTGAAGATGCATCTCCAGAAAATAATCCATGCCAGGGGAGAACAAGGCAGTTGAGAAACAATAGGAGGAAGGTGGAGGTGTCAGAAGCAGCTACTTCTTCTCCCCATAAAAGCAGTGACTTGCCAGGAAATGGCAACACTCGGGGAGCTCAGGATTTGAGTGGAGCACCCCCTGGTTCTGAAGAGAATCAGTCTGGAGAGGGCCAGGAGGGTGACCCTGCTCCACAGGCAGCCCCCTCCTCTCGCAGAAGGAAGTGCCAGCTGCCAGCAGAGGACGTGGCACCCAAAAGGTTCAGATCAGGTGAGGCAAGGCTTGGCTTTCTCCACAACAATTGTGTGCAGAGCTCTGGGGCTGCTGATGGAAAAGATCCAAGATCCCAGCCCCTCCACGTCCCTCCTGAGCTGAGGGACCCAAACTGGGCACAGCACTGGAGGTGCCTCCCCAGTGCCCAGTGCAGGGGGACAATCACTGCCCTGCTCCTGCTGTCTCCTAAAATATTCCCTGGAGTTTTCAGCTTGACTTAGAAACTCCCAATTAGAAAATATTATCAAATGAATGCTTTGAGATAGAAATGGCAGCAACTTTTTAGTGCTACAGGAAGGAATTTCCTGCCATAAAACTTGCTCTGTTTTCATTTTTGCAGGACTTTGGTGTTGGTTCTGTTTTAGTTTTGCATATCAGTGGAAGGAATTTTAGCTAAAATGGCAGCTAATTGGTTTTGGTGCTCTCATTAATGTTAACCTACTTTCAGAAATAGCTGTAAATCCTCAGGGATCCAACTTAAAGGATATTGGATGTGCAGAATTGTGGGGTTGGTGTCTGGTTTGTTGAATTCAGATGTAATCTTGGAAATGTTGTCATGGGGGACATTTCCTTTCAAAATAATGTAGGTGAGGATGGAATTTTGTGGGAAATGTTTGATTGATGATACAAATTGACATTTTTTCCATGTGCAATTAGGGAATGATGAAAATGGGTCTGTCCAAAGAGGAAGAAGAAACAAAACTAAACTTGGAGAAGAGGATGCAAGGGCAGCTCAGACCACTGGAGGGATGGAGAGGAGGACAAGATCCAGCACAAGAACAAGGAAATAGCCTTAAGAGTCCCAGAACCAGTTTTTAAATCAGTTCAGTAATTCCAATTACAGGTTTTTTAATGTGAATTGATTTGTGTTGCTATCTTATTGTAAAGCTTTCTTTCCTTCTGGGTGATTTCTCATAGGCAGCTCTTCACAGCACAGCCAACAAACTCCAATTTCCTCCTCAGCCCAGCCAACCTCTCTCTTCTTGGTTGTGCTGTGGCTTGTTCTTAATCTTTGGTAGTTGGTACAGCTGCAACTCCTCAGGGGTAACATGACCTTATATTCCATCCCCCCACAGATTTGCACTCTGATTTTAAGCTAAGATTTCTGGTAATTACATGGTTACTTTACAAAATATACTTCTTAATGTAGATAAGATAGGAAGTAGATATTTCTTTAGTAGCTTTGCCAACGTGTGGTGGTTCCTAAACCATGGGGTGCTTGTGTAAAGATGCAAACATAAATTACATTTTGTTCTACCAGTGTTTCTCCCTTTTTCCTGTTGATCAGTACAGCAATCAGGAAGCCATATTACTGCCAGCTAAAGCTACTTTCTGCTGAAATTTTCCTACGCTTAAGTTTTATTTTTCATTGGAGTTCTGTAAATATTCTCTTTTTTTAAAAAATAGTTGTATTAGCAGAAATATTATGCTAAATTTTTAATAAGTTTTTTAAAAGAGAATTAAATTTGTATTGAAAAGTGCAGCTTTTGAAGTCATTAAACTTGTAAACAATTTGGGACTTGTGTGGTTTTTTGGTTTTAAGAATCCTTAAGTATGTAATTGCTGCTGACTTACAAGTTCATTTCTAAGGTTGATCCTCTCTGGTTAATGTGCTTTGCAGACAGAGTTTTTAGGATTTTTTACAGATAATTTGTCTTCAATTTGTAAGCTGGGGGCTTCTTAAATGCAGAAACTGAAAATTCAGCCTGGGCATCAAACTTGTGTGCAGTTTTTAGACCTGAATTAAAATCCTCTGTTTATGTGGTGTGTGAGGAGTTGGGGATGTTTCTGCAGCAGAGCATTTGGAATTGGAATTGTTCAGGTTGGAAAAGACCCCCAAGACTCCAAACCTCAGATCTGATATAAAATTTATGGGTTTTTTTAAAATTTAGGCTGGATTTTTTGTTTGTTTGTTTTTTATCATGTGGAATGTGCTGTACCCATATCCACAGAGGGTTTTTATTGAATTATAATGTACTTTTTTAAATTTAATTACTTCATCCTAGTGTGAAAATTCCAGTCTGTCCATACATCCAGGGTTGCTCCATCCCAGGTGCAGAATCTGGTATTTTCCCTTGAACTTCACATGGTTAAATATGAGAAGTGGAATATATTATGGTGAGGGGTCTTTAGGTTTAATTTGGGGTTTTTGTGTTTGTTGTTTTTTTTTTCAATCCTGTTTCCCAGTCATGAGATTCCTAAAACTTTAACCCTGAAATCTCAGAGGAAAGCAAAATTTTACCATGTCCCCTAAAACTGCCTCCTCTGTGTTAGCAATGCCATAGTTGGGAAATGCAGGGATCCACAGGAATATTTTTCTGGTTCTCAGGAGTTGTTTGGTTTTTTTCCTCCAGTCACTCAGATCTGTCACTTTTGGGTTTGGTCCTAGTTCAAATCTAACAAAAGCTCAGCTCAGATTAAATGCCTCAATTCTCTTCCAGAGCTGGAGTTTCTCCCCTAGATGGAATTTGTGGATAAACTAAACTTGAGGAACATCTCCTGAAGTAAATTCTCCTTCTCTAGCACTAAAAAATCAGGAATTGTCTCCTCTCATTGCCACTTTCCCAGGTGCCTCACTGGAGCTGGTCTTGAGTCTGAGAAGGAATCCTGGGCAATCTCTCCTTAAGGAATTTATCCCACTGCTTTTGTAGGAATTGGAGAGATCTCCAGAGTTAGATCCAGTTTCTGTAATCTCCTGTGGAGATGTGTGCAAGGCCAGATGTGTTTGGTGAAGAAATGGACCAGGTAGGATGGGAATTCCCAAAGCAAAGGCTCATTGTGGAAGTCTCACAGAAGGTGATGTTTCATTTTTGGGAATGTTCTACAGCCAGCCAGGAAATCAGGAGTTGAAGGTAGGTGGCTGATGCATTTTATTGTATTTATTTGGTTGTGGGGACACAGACCAGGGCTTTGCTCACTGTCCAGGACATTTCCAGAGGAGATCTACTCTGTGCTCTTTGAACTGATATTTAACATGAATTCCTGTTGATTCAAATTTGATAAAGATGCGTTTTGTTTTATGGGCAGCTCCATTTCCACTCAGAAAATTTGAAACTGCAAATCTACCTCAAGGTAGATAATTCTGAAGGAGAGCTGAGAAATCTTTTACCTGAGAGGTCAGCCAAAGAAACAAATCTCTTTCCTGGAGGAAAATTTCCAAATGATCTTTGTGATTTCTCTAGTGTTACATCTTCATTGTTGGTTGTGTAGCAGTGCAAATTTAAGAAAAAAAGGAAATGGTAGGAAAATTTCATCACAAACTTTCTGCATTGTCAATCTTTGATTTTTAATCTGGGCAGATGATTTTCTTAAGGAAGGAAGAAAAGGAGTGGGACACAACATCAGGAAGCAGAGGTTTCTCTTAGTTATCCATGGTTCTTTCTTGCATTTACAAGTTGCTGGGTATAGATATATGTATATATTTTTATGTCTATGAATTTATTTAAAGCTAATTTCTCCAGTGACTTTGAGGGAGTAGTAAAGAAGAATGATCATTTTAAATTTTGTGTAAATATAGAGAGCTGCCTGATAATATTTACCTCATTTAAGTTGGAAAAGCTCTCCAAAACCATCAAGTCCAACCCCAGCACTTCTGAGGCCACCACTGTCCCATGTCCCCAAGTGCCACCTCCTCATGGCATTTAAATCCCTGCAGAGTATTTATTATTTAAGCAGCAGCATTATTTTTCCAGAGGTTTTGGTTTGATCCTCCTTTTGATGGCATTGTCACTGCTGTGCTGTCAATTGTCACCGATCCCTGTGGGGACCTCCATCTATCCTCTAAATTTCATCTCCACACTTATTAAAAATAGATGGACTTCCTGCTTCCTCTACATAAACAAGGTTGAAAAATCAACTTGATTGTCACGGAGAGTTTCAAAACCTTCAAAACTTCCTGACAGCAAAACTGGATTTTAATATTTCAGCCCTGCCTTGCCATCAATGCCACAGCCCTGCCTGTTCCTGACAGTCTCTTTCATACCCAATTTCCTTCCAGACTTCTTGGCTTGAAAGAGTTCCTTGACAGCAAGACAAGCTGCTTAATTACCTGAAACGTGGAAAGAAAACTCGCATTGCCTTGAATTTTGCACCTTTTAATTTATCTTTTTCCATGGCATTCCTCCCCTGCCCTGACCCAGAGGTGTGATTCTGTTTTGGGAGAGCAGTTGTTAACCTTGGAGCCGAGCTGTAAACACCCCCAGAATTTTGGGATTTTCTGTAATTTCCCAAAGGCTGGGCTCTGATGGAGGCAATTCTCAGAGATTAGCAGAGAGCAGGTAATTGATGATCTTTGAGGACGTTGTCTCCATAGATTCCCACTCCAGCTTCCTTCCCTGCTCCTTTGGAATATAATTTATGGCTGGTACTCAGAGGAGGTCACAAAAAAAAAACCATCGTGGAGACAAGTGGGAACTGCCACCCTTTTGAAAAAAATCCGTGTGAGGTTCCCTGCCACTCCAAAAGTCGTAATTAGTGAATATTCTCAGGTTTGCCAGCAGAGGCTGGAATTTGTGCATAAACTAAACTTGAGGAGCATCTCCTGAAGTAAATTTCCCTTCTGTAGTACTAAAAAAGGTAATGAAAACAGCTATAAATTAAATATCAGGGTGTGGGATCATCTGGGAACTTGTGATGGTGCTCAGGGCAGATATTGATGTTTTTGTGGCTCTGTGAGTGGCAGGTAGGTTAGGATTTGTCAGTCTGTGACGAGCAATTAACACTGAAAATTGAGAAAAATCAGTGTATTTGAAAGCTAAAATCCCAATCCTGTTCTGATCTTCAGCATTACAAATTTCCCTTTTTTATTTAATGAATTTAAGGAAATTCTCCAGATTATTTTTTTTCTCCAGTAAGGATTTTTAAATTCCAGTAGAATGCAGGATTGGGCATGGCTAAAATACACCCTTGTAATCCCAAAGTTTGATAACCACAACTTTTATAGAACATATGGCAGAAAGAGTAAAACTTTCTATTGTATTTCACTGAAAATATCAGTTTTCCCAAGAGACCTGCAGCCAGAATTTGGAATTAAGGATGGGTTGCCATAAAACCATGAAAGAAATGCTTCAATACCCACTCACTGCTGATTCTGAGCAGCATCATTCAGCATCACCTTGCCCAGGAAATATTTTTAGCCAAAGCCAGAAGAAATCAAAGCACTTTGAGGCAAATATTCCTGTGTCTCGGTGTATTGGGAAGAGACACTGGCAACAAATCAGTGTTTTTAGCACTACTTTTAGTGCTGCTATTAGAATTATCTGAACAAAGTTACTACATTTTAAAATTTATCTTATTAAGTTACAAGAATCTTGCCAGAAAATTCCTCATGGCTTGTTTTCCCTCCTAAAACTGGATGGATATTTGAAACAAAACCTGTGTGAGAGGAGTTTCACTCTTCAGTGTTCATTTAGGAATTAAAAAATCCTATTTTGACTTGAGCAGTTTAAAATCTGCTGATGCAAATCCCTCAACACAAATTTCCCAGCTCCAGGAGACCTGGACTAAGTGAACTGCAGCACTTTGAAAGAAGAGTTTAATCTAGTTTAACCCAAATTTAAACTCAAATTTCAACCTGGACAGACACAATTATTTTTGGATTGGAGTTGTTTTGTGTTCTGGTGGAATATGAAACGTCTTAACAATAAATTGCAGGTCTTTCATTAAACAAAAAAACTTATGGTTTCCAGAAAAATACTAATTTTTGCTATTTGTGGTAGATCAGAGGACTGCACAGCTTTGCAGCCATCTGAAAAGTAGAAACTTATTCCTAATTTTCTCTGTTTAATTCTAAGTAAATGTTTATTTCAAAAATGAATTTAATGTTAATATTTAGCTTTTTAATAGAAATATTATTATAAAGTAAGTTATGTCAGCATGAAATTTTTGTAGAACCTTTTTATACTTAATATTCAGCTAAAAAAAAAAAATAATTTCCTTCAGTGAGAGGATCCCATTTTCTAGGACATGTGGAAGGAAAATTGGGATTTTGTGCAATTTAGAGAGTTTTCCAGGCTGCTTGGTGGAAGAATGTAAGAAAATCTTAGTGGCTACTGCGTGGCACAGGGATGAACTCCTGATTTTCCCCTCTGCTCCTTCCAGAGGGAGCTGCATCTCCATCTGGATCTGATGCTCTCAGTTTTGTGGCTCTGGAGGTATTTTAAATTGCAATGTTTGTGAATACCGGGTAAAGATGCAGCTTCCATTGCCCTCAAGAAGGTCAAACAGATTTTTCTAAAAACCAGCTAATTAGAGCTGTAAATTAGATTAGACCGGGCTCTTCTCAACCACCTATGAGCATTTATCCTGCAAATCTCCCAAGAACCCACTGCCATAAATCCTTGTTTTTCTTTGAGGGGAGACACCCCAGCAGCTGACCAAAGCTGTGCTGCTGAACTTTGTAATTAATATTTTGCATGTGTTCCTAAAACTCTCAATGACCTATTTTTAAATAATGGGAAATGAGAAACCCCTCTAGGAGGGTCAGGCAGATCAGAAATCATCCACGAGGCAAGCAAAGGGCCAAATCCATTTTAATTGAACCCACTGAGAGCATCTCCTCAGTCAACGCCTGAAACTAAGTTTAAAACTAAAGCTGAGACTTTTAGGTGCTGGACCAGATGAAAACCCACCAGCTTTTTTTGATTTTGAAGCCAAATCCTGTCAACTTACCAAAACCCAGCTCATTACAGACGTGCAAATCAGCCCTGCAGTGCCTTTTGGGGTGTGGGCATCACTTTGTAGCCCTCCCGTTAAAATGTGTGATTAATCCCAGCCAAGTCAAGCCCACCAATTAGCACCGGCTCATTTTCCTCCCTTTCCAGCGTGTGCCTCCTTTGTTGCACTGCTCCTTGTTCATTAGCTGGTGCACCCCGTGCCAATTAGGCAGCAGAGGCACTAATTTGATCATCTGGAGAGCTGCCTCCTAAGATCCCGCCGTTCCTCCAGGGCTTGGTGCTCCCGTTCCCCCTCTGGAGAAGCCTCCCCTTCCCATTAACTAAAGGGAAAGCCTTGGTCCTCAGGCAAAGCTCAGCCCCACGCCTGGTTTAATGAAGGAACCCCAGGCAGGGTTTGGCTGGGGAGTTCCAAGGCTGAGGTGGCTTCTGAGTGAGCAGGGACATGGACACCACCATCCCATCCCACCTTCCCAGCTGGCACAGCTTTCCCAGGCTCTGCCCGTGGCTGTGCTGCTCCCTAGGATCACTTCTGGCCATGGGCACAGCAGTTCACCTTGGACAGCTGCCGTGTTTCCTCAGGACACCACTGCCCTCACCAACACAGCATCAGGGAGGGATGAACCTTCCCAGGAGAAAAAATTCTGGAGTGATGTTGGCTGTGACACCTGTTTGATGGAATTCTAGAGTCATTCAGGTTGGGAAAGATCTTTAGGTCTTTTAGGATCCAATTTGGGTCGGAAAAAGTCATTTAGGTTGGAAAATACCTTTGAGTCCAGCCAGGAGACCAATTTCCCAGACCTGTCCCTTGCTGTGATTAGCAATGTCCACTCTGAGCTTGCACTAAAACTGACCCTAAAGAGAATCAACCCCTTTGCCTTGCCCACCACTGCTCCCCTCTAATGCCAACTTTTAAAAGTCCAAATTCCCTGTTAGGATCTCGGAGCAGACCTCGGCTGGTGAGACAGGACTGAAATCCAAACGAGGTGAATCCTCCTGGAAGTTTGGGAGAACCCACCCTGAGCAATCCTGACCAGTACCAGCTGAAAAAGGAGCAGCCTTGTGAGTGGATTTAATAACTTTTCATATTTAAAATTGCCTTGTCATTTGAGTAATGAGCTCTCTGTGCTTTCTGCTGGAAAAGATCACCATGGAGCTTTATTTTTGGTGGGGTACCCACTTGGGCAGCCCAGGTGCGTTGCTAACTGAACCCAAATTATTAACCTTAATACAATTTTTAAACAATTATTAAGCTAATCGGATGCAAATTAAACAAAATGAACCTATAAATATATGTGTTTTTCAAATTAGTAATTGGATTTTTTGATGATCTTTGGCTTGACATTGATAAGCTGCTTCTCATAACAGTCTAATTAGGCAATATGTAAACTTTGGCATTCGGTTCTGTCCTAGTGGCTTTTTCAAATGATGTTTGTAAAATTTGCAATTTCATATTACAGATTAAAAATTAAAAACTGCAGGAGGCTAACATTAAAATGAGAATTCATTTCATGGAAAGCCCTGTAGACAAAATTCACCCTAATAGAATTGTGCATAAGGGGCTGCAAATCATGATCTATAGTTACACAGGGGAAGGCTTGTCAAAACCAGTATTGTTGGCCTGTAGTTCTATTCACAGTATTAAACCCATCAGTGGAGTCACTTTGGGGAAAATGCGAACATTATCAAAGAACAGTAAATTAGCAAGAAATTAAAGCATATACCCTTGCATTTCCAAAACAAAAGATCCCTTCATTAAAAACCTTTCATCAGTGGTTTAATATTCATAGCAGTAATTTGCATAACTAAATCAGTTTTCACTGATGAGAGACGACCAAAGTTTTTTTTTTTTAATTTTTTTTCTTCACTAATTTCTTTTTTGAATGAGCTCTCTAGTTTTTTTTTTGATTAAAATTTCACACCAGTAGTTGAGCAAAATTGAATACATGACTTCACTGTATTTGTGAGCATCCTCCTTTTCAAGCCCGGGGTTAAATGCTGCTGCTGCTGGGTGAAAAGCAAAGCCTGGGCTTGCTTTGTTTACCCCTGTGCCTCCCCTCCCCGTGTCCCTGCCAAACTCCAGCCCCAAACCCCACGTTTGTTGGGATTTTATTGCCTTTTCCTCCCTCTCACACCTGTCCATAAACACAGGGGGTTGATCCAGGTGAGGTAGGAATAGAGAAGTCATTTGAGTGCACGTTAAGAACTTTCTCTGAAAGTAAAACCCTTTTCCTAAGTCCTTTTTTTTTGTTTTCCAAGGACCAATTCCCTTGTGAGAAGCAGGGAGGGAAGAGGAAACAAGTTTGCCTTAGGGAATGAAGACAGAAAATTCTTTTTCAGTGAAAATCAGTCTTTTTTTCAGGAACTATTTCAAGGTGTTGATGGTAGGATTTGATGATCTTTGAGGTCTTTTCCAACCTCAACGATTCTGTGATTCTATGCAAAATAAATTTCTATTGTGCTGGCTGAGTGGCCTTTACTAGAAATTATTTTGGTTAATAATGAGATTTAATTCATTAAGAGATACAGTGGGCAACCAGTCATGCAATATTTACTTTAGGCTCTCTGGGCAGTGATTCATCCATCTGAAATAATCAAATTTATTGGAATTCTGACGTGACCTCAGCCACAGAAAACAACTGCAATAATTAGCAAAGACTTCATTTCTCCTCTTATCCAAACTTTTGGTTATCTATTATTACAACTGGATAGAATGACTTTAAAAACCTTAATCCTTCCCCTTGCACCCATAATTATGCAAAGGTGTGATCTCCCAAAATGTTTGTGCTCTAGCCAGCAAACAATATTTCATAGAATTCTGATCTATTAATTCTAATTAATATCAAAGCAGATATTGGCAGGCTCTTCCAAATTTTCTCCTCCACTTTTAAAGAAAGGCCTTGAAAGAGAAGGACCTTAACATTTCATGGGGTTTTTGGGTTTTTTTCTGACATTTCTTAAATTATTCATTCCATGATAACTATTTTTCACTCCAGAGTGGTGATAAACAGTGTCCAACTGTGGAGGAATGAAAAAATAAATCAAAATATTAATAAAATAAAATTATTACAATTTAAAAAATTATTTAAAATGTTGTTTATGTTAATAAAATCAAACAAATCATTAATTTATTGCCAAGAATACCAAAGTGCCCCTTGGCTGTATAAAAAGGCAGGGCAGGAATCATCAGAAAGGTGCTCCACTAATTATGAATGATCATTACAATTCCTTAAAAAAGAAGCAAGGGAACCCTTGTAAATAAAAATAATAGAATCTATCTGCAACAATAGATGGCAGGAGAGGTCCATGGAGAACTGGAGCAGGGAAGGGCTCCAGTCCCTGAGGAGAAGGAGCAGAAGGTGGAGAACTGAGCAGCTGACCTTGTCTCTGACCTCCTCCTGTCGCCCCTGCCCAGCTCAGGGGGATGGAGCAGCTCGGGGGATCCCTGGGTCAGAGCAGCACAGCTGGGCTCTGGAACAGCCCCAGGACATGGGATGTGTCCTACAGAACATCCTGGGAGTGTGAGGGCCTCCTCCCTTCATGGCCCAGCTGAAGAGGAGCTCCAGTCCTGCTCTGCCCGCTCCAGGCGAGGCAGCTGATGGTGCCAAGGTGATGTTTTTAATATTTTTCATTAAAATTCAGTTTCTGTGGGAGCAAATCCCCTGAGTTGGTGCCCATGGGCTGAACACTTCCCAGTGTGCCCTGATGCCAGGGAATGTTTACAGCTTAAACTGGACAGCTTCCAGTCCAAGGACAGGAATCATTTCCTCACAGAATCCCAGGATGGTTTAGGTTGGAAAGGACCTCAAATCCCAGCCAGTGCCAGCCCTGCCATGGCAGGGACACCTTCCCCTGTCCCAGGTGCTCCAGCCCCAGTGTCCAGCCTGGCCTTGGGCACTGCCAGGGATCCAGGGGCAGCCCCAGCTGCTCTGGGAATTCCATCCCAGCTCCTTCTCACCCTCCTGGGAACAATTCCTTCCCAATATTCCATCCAAATTTCTCCTCTTTCTTAAGCCTTGCCCATTTTAATATACATTTACAGCCCATGAATGAGAAAAGCAGAGCAAACTTCATTAAAAACCCACCAAAATGCAAATGATTAATAATCTCCATTTAAAAACTCAAATTGCAGTCTGCATGTTCTGTGTTAATCATCTGAAGGACAAGACAGAAGAACTCAAAAAAGGCAGAGAGATTTGTTATTTTGTTTATTTTTCTATTTTATTTATGCAACTCTCATAAACTTGGGCAATAAAACACTGACTGCAGTTAAAGGATCTATATAAAAATTATAAAGTCTGAAATTCTGGTTTTTATTAGTGACTTATTCCTAATAAGATTTCTATTACTTAAATTATTTATATTAATATAAAGTTAATACATCTAATATTGTCAAACTAGTGAATTCACTAAAGATAAGTTTAAGTGCACGGATTGATTCAATTAATATTTTTGCATAGTAATTAATCATAAGTGTGTGGAATGCCTGTTTTAAACTGCAAGCTGAGACATTTGGGGAGGTAAATTTGCAACGTGTAAGTGACAGGGTAAAATAAACTTGGTTCTAAATCTCATCCAGCTCTAATTTGCAGTGCTAATTATTATTGTTGTATCCATGACTTCCCGAAAATGCTCCACACAAAACTTTTTTACGGTTGGGATTTTTTTTTTTTCCTTTCTAATGGAATATCATCTGGCTTCCTCAAGAAATCCTAGTGGTAGCCCCTGACCCAAATGTACATCAGGAGCTGTTCCCCCATGGCCCTGGCCTATTTATTGCTTTCCTGACTACTCCACTTCAAACAGGAGCTCGGAACAAAATTGAAAATGAGCTTGGGGTCTTTTCCTAGTCCCAATTTGTTCGCTTCCAAAAGCACTACCCAATTTAGCCTGGCTGCTCAGGAGAGGGCAAAGGCTGCAGTGCAGGGCTGGGATGTGCAGCCAGAGGAGCCTTCCCAGGCCGGGCTGATTCCTCACCTCTGACAACCAGCACCAGGAACTGGAGAAGGCACAAAAAAAAAGGTTGTTTTTTAATGGTACCCGCTCAAAATATGTGTGTTTAAATCTGTCTTGAGTCTGGCAGCAAGGCAGGCTGCTGCTGAGGACTAAATAGCAATTTCTTGATATTTATATTATAAATATAATAGACCTATTATCAATATAATATAAATATAATATCCTTATACACTGCAACAATTACCATTAAGACAAGATATTTATTATCTTATTATTGATAATGTAAGTATATTACCTCTATGCAAATACTTCATTCACATTTAACTACTTTGGCTTTTCTGAAGACAAATCCATAAGACAAGATATTTATTATCTTATTATTGATAATGTAAGTATATTATCTCTATGCAAATACTTCATTCACATTTAACTACTTTGGCTATATTTATATATTATCAATATATTATCAATATATTTATATTTATCAAGGTGCTGCTGTGGGAAACACCTGATCACAGGTGCATTTTATCAGGAAAATATTCCTGTTTTTATTTGTGTCTTGTGCTGGGGGAACTCCTTGTCCTGTACATAATGAGGGGCTTTACTGCTCGGAGAAAAGGGCTGTGGTGGAAAAAACAAGATGCTTCACACTCTCATTGCCCACTGCAAAGTTTGTTTTTAACTGGTTGTCCAGAGTGAAAAGATTTTTATTTTTTTTTTTTATTTTTAATTTTTAAATTTTATTTTTTAAATTTAATTTTACTTTGTTTTACTTTATTTTACTTCACTTCATTTTACTTTATTCTTTTTATTTTATTTATTTTTTACTTTATTTTACTTATTTTCCTTTATTTTATTTTATTCTATTTTATTCTATTTTATTTTAATTTTCTGCAGGGGCATGGCTTGCTTTGAATGGTTTGCACTGATGCCTTTTCAGAATGGGAAAAGTCATGTTAAGCTAGGTAAGTAAATATTGACCTGGGAAAAAATATGAAAATGTAAAGGAAAAGTGAAAAAAAAATTAGGTCTTATTTTTGTCCTAGTGGAAAATCTTGAAAAGAAAATTTAGCCTTAGATTTGAGTGGTACTTTTAGAGGAGTGTCTGGAGCAGCCTTTGCTTTTCAGGGCTCGTCCTCCTGCTTCAGGTTAATTCCTGGCAGCAGCAGCAGCTCTGGATCTGCCCCGATTCAGTAAATGCCCATGGGCAGTTTAATTTAGAAACAGAAAGAGATTTAGAAATAAAAGAAATGCTTTAGAAATCAAAAGAGACACACAGGAAAACTTTCCTGCTGTAAATTAGGACTAAAACCAACTCATTAAACCCAAAACCCCCCACAAAGTGTAAGAGAAATTCAGAATTAAAGATCTAAAAATGAAAGCCAAAACTCAATCAAGGATTTTGTTTTGCTTGAGGCATTGATGGAGTGGCAAAAAGCCACACACAAATATTACAAATATTTCTTGTGGCTTTATTCCTGTTTTCTCCTGACATTTTCCACCTGGCTTCACATGGATTTGGTGTCAGGAGACACCCAGCACCCAGGTGCTCGGTCTGGGCAGAAATATAGTAGTAGTAGTAGTAGTAGTAATAATAATAATAATAATAACTATTATTATTATTATTATTATTATTATTATTATTATTATTATTATTATTATTATTATTATTATTATTATTATTTTCATCATTATTAATTAATTAAAAATTTTACTTTGAAAATATTGAGGTGGCCTTGTTTCACCTGTGCTTTCAAGGAGATTTTACTCCCTGAAGCCCATTTTTAGATGCTCAGCTTGAAGATTTTCCAGGGATCCTCCAGGGGAGAGCAGAAACAGCCAAACCATGGGACATCCACGTGGTTGGGCTCCCTTCCTCAGCTTTCCTCAAGTGGGGAATAAATTAACCCAGTGGCTCATTCATTCCAAAAGAATTTATTCCCTACAACTGTTTTGGGTTTGCTTGACAAGGTTTTGGTGGTTTCTGGCAGAAGCTGCTGGAAGTTTTCCCCATTTCCCACAGAGCCAATTCCAGCTCTAGGCCCCTAATTATGTACAGGACAAGGCACAAATGGAAACAGGATTGTTTTTCCTGATAAAATGAGCCTGTTTCCCACCTTTATAACCCAGCAGCACCTCGATGAACAGCTCCAGGAGGGAGCCACGGCTGGCCAAGCTGAGCCCAGCTGCCACGGGGGCAGCAGCTCTGGGATAACAGGGTTGGGAAGGGAATAAAATCCCTGCACAAGCCCAGCTGGACAGGGCAGTGAGGATGGCCAGGAGGATGCAGCCCCAGGCTGCAGTGAGGAAGGAGGGGCAGGAGCTGTCCCTGCACCCATGGAAAGGGACCAGGCTGAGCAGGGGAAGGGGGTGGGGGGGATAAAGTGACCCCAGCCCCATTCCCCATCCCCTGTGCCTCTGGGAATGGGGAGGGAGAGAAAAGGGGGAGTGAAGCTCAGCCAGGTAGAAGAGAGGGTGGGGGAGATGTGTTTTAACATTTGGTTTGTATTTCTCATTATCCTGCTCTGATTTGATTGGTGATAAGTTAAATTAATTTCCCCAAGTCGAAGCTGTTTTGCCCATGAGGGTGAGGGGTGAGTGATCTCTCCCTGCCCTTATCTCCACCCTTGAGATTTTGGTTGTATTTTCTCTCCCCTGCTCAGCTGGTGGAGTGGCTTTGGTGGCACCAGCCAGGATCAGCCCTCCACCACCACAACTGAATATTGTCACCGTTGCAAACTGAGCATTCTTTGCTGTTAAAAAAAAATAGATAATCAAGTCAGAGTACTGAAAAGTGGCTGCTGTGCATGGGGAGTTAATATACTTTATAAAAATATCACAAATTTAATGTCAATAGTTCACACACTCAAGTGGCTCCTCAGATTAAAGGTGCTAAAAATCCATGGTGACACAAAGGGCTGGAGTCCCTCTCTCCAGAGAGGTGCACTTGGTGCTTGCCCAAAACCAAAAATGAGCTGTGGCACTTTCTGTGGCCAGAACTTAATTTTTGATCAGTTTGCTTTATCTGCAAGCTCAATTTATGTAAACATTTAAACAGAGTTGTTGTCTGTGAGTGTCTGTACCAAGTGGAAATCTTTAAAACTGTTTTGGTTTGTGTTTCAAAGAGCATTGTCAATTAAAAATAAATCACTTTAAGGAAAATGAGAATTAGATTTAAGAATGTAAAAAGTCTTTGCTTTACCCAAAATAAAAAATAAGGTGTTGATCAAAGGTTTTGCCTTTATAATTAGGTATAACTGTAAGAACTTAGAAACTTTTCAGTTACTGAGTATCACATCTAAGCAGACTTTGTAGTGGTGGACTATGGAGAAATCCCCCAAATCCTGTGTAAATGTACATCTCTGGGAGAACCATTGCTCAGCCTGACTTTTTAACTGCAGCTTGGAAACAGAGCTTGGGATCCAAAAATGTTTTTCCTGTCTTCCTCTCTGAAGCTGTAACTCCCATTATCAGGGGTTCTCTGCCTCCTCCTGCTTGAGTTCTGTTCCCACTGCTTCCCCTTTTGTGAATTGTGCAAGGTGGGTGAGAAATGACAGAAAATCTGGGTACACTTTCCTCCCATGCCCTGCAATTCCCGTTAATTGCTGTAATTCTTTCTTTGATTGGGGCGTCTTTATTTGTTCTATTTTTTCATAAAGTGTCTCAGGAACCTCCCGTGCTACCTGTGATGCACCAAAGACCCAAAGATTTCACTTCTTTTCTTCATCCTTGACACTTTTCAGGTGGAATTTCAACTTCTGCTTCACAAAATTCTTTCCGCATGTTTTTGTTGGACTCTCCTGCAGTTAGGAATTATTATTATTATTATTATTATTATTATTATTATTATTATTATTATTATTATTATTATTATATTAATTATTACTATGGTTTTTATCTATTTATTTTGAATTGATTTGTTTATTATTATTTATATCGGCACAATTTCACACTCTGGGGGCAGAGATCAGGAAATCTGTCCTGAAAATCCAGGGCAGGTGCAGCCCCTGGATCAGGGTCGCCACCTGGGCAATGCTTGGAACAGCAGCAGACAAAAAGCAGAATTAGCATTTAATTGTTGGTAATTAAGTGTAAAACGCCACCACCCAGTTGCCTTTTTTTTTTTTTACTGGCCACACTGGGGAGTTATCAGGTGAATGAGTTCTTTCAGTGCTGCTTTTTATTCCAAAGTCCTGTCAGTCGCGGGGTGCTGCTTTCCAGGAGGAATTTTAGGCTGGGTTGGGTCTCTAAAAGGTTGATAAATACTGATTCACCCCTGAAATTCACAAATATAACCTGAAATTCTTTCAGGTTTTATTTGTGTCCCCAGCAGCCCAGTGAAACTCCTCAGTCCCACCCGAGGCTTCCCAGATTTGCCCACAAAATGCATCAAATCCTGAAAGGTTTTTTCGGGCAGCCCCAACAAACACTTCAACACTTTTAACATTTTAAACATTTTTAACGTTTTCTCCCCAAAATCCACAGAGGAATTTTTGCAGGGTTGCAAGAGAGTTGATTTGAGTCCTCATAATCTTCCATCATGACCAGTGGCTTTCCTGGAAAGTTTGAGGATAAAAAGAATGTTCCCTTTGGGTTATTCAGGCGAGAAAAAGAAGTTTTCTAGGGGAATTCCTAACAGGCCAAATTCCTGGGAGCAAATGGAGTTTCTGGTAAGTCAGGGCTTCATTCAGGTGCTGTTTATCAAAGCTAAGGAGCATTTCTGTGATCACAGAGTGGCCAAGGAGGGCTGCAGGGATGCCCCATCAACACAAATGCGTCAATAATATAAAAACCATTAAATGTATTGTTTCCAATACATTTCTTCACGAGAAACAATTTATTGTTTCCAGTTTCACAGGATCAAACACTTCTCAGTGAGCCTCTCCAAAAGAGAGAAAAGGCCCTGCCTTCAGCCCCTTGGGCTTGGGTGAAATGTAAATCTGAGATGTGCCAGTATTTGTGTGTGTGATTCCCAGAGGGACTGGGAAAAGAGGGATGGAAACAGCCTCTGGCTCTGGGAAAACAACCCCCAAAAAAGGAATCTGGTGGTTTTTCCCAAGCTCTCACAGTTTAACAAGTGGTACTCGGCCCATCTCCAGGCTGAATTGTGAATCACAGTCTTCAGGGAGGGCTGGTCTGTACACCTGTGAAACTGGAATTAGTGCAGGCTCGAAAATAAGCTGGTTTTTAATGCTCTCCTCGTTTTCTTTTTCCTAAAGTCTGAAGAGGAAGTCGCGCCTGTGTGTAAGAACTGCAGTGTTATAAATAATTTGTTCTGTCCCTTCTGAGACTGTGAAAATGGAAATGTTTGCTTTCAGCAGAGCTTGTTTTCTGTTGACTTCATTTGATAGCTGCCCAGATAAAAATATGAGCTAATATATTTTGACATATTTCCTTAGAATGTGTGTGACATCAGCTGGCTGCTGTTATCCTAGGGAATGTCAGAGTGATGTCATGCAGCCTCTTGATTTTAAATGAATTAAAGATGAAATATGACCCCTCTGAAGGTTGTTGTGCTGTATTAAAGCTGCACACCACATTCATTCACTATCAGCTTTAAAGTATTTCAAGTTTTCTTGCAATAGCAGAAATTCTGATCTGGTGTCCAACAGATGGGAGAGATAAAATTCAGCCCAAACCAGGCTCTTCTTCAGGATATTTATCCTTCTATACTTTGAAATTTCAGTTTTTATTTGCTGTCTAACCTGGTTTTCTCCAGTGCTGACAGTCACAAGTGCAGCCATGGGCTGTTTCTCTGACTGATTCAGGGAGGAGGATAAATTAATTAATGGCTCTGCATCTTCTCTGCACTTAAGCCAAGAGTAGGGGAATGTGCAATCCTCAGTGCCCTGAAACCTGACAGAAATGTAAACCCATGAAGTATCTCACTTCATCATAGATCGGCCCAATTCATGTTGGGAGTGTGCTTGGCATCTCTCCCTCTGTCCAGCTCTAAATTTCCAGGGAATTCCTTGGTTGGAATAACAGTGATTTTGGCTGGTTCAGACCCCTCAGAGTGATATCCAGGTACAAACAAAACCAACCAAGAATTCCTGCCCAACTGATGCTGTTTGCATGTGATCTCCTCCTTATGGAGCCAAAAATCTGCTTCCATTTAAAAATTCCCCTACAATTTAAATTTTAGTACATTTCAATAAAATTTCAATTTTAAATTTCCCCCTAAAATATCTGTTAAGGCCAGAGCTGTGATTTCTAATTTTGCCATTTTCCTTCCTTTTGGCCACCTCCCACAGCCCCAGCTCTGAGGAGTTTTATCCAAGCTCAGGGCTCCAAGTCTCTTGTTTATTTCCATGTCCCAATTCCATGGGCTCCAAAGAAACAAGCCTGCAATGACTGAAGCACACCAAATTCCTTGACTTTCCTTAAAAGTCCATTTAAAACAGCCTGGGACAGTCACAGCAGTTGCTATGGATGAAATATCCAGGGGGATGCACTCTGTCATTTATAGAGGGTGCAATCACTTATTTAATGGAGATTTAATTAGATAGAAGCAGAGGCCAAATGGACACACTTCCATAACCATCAGAAAGGCTGGAAAAGGAGCCAGATCCCCATTTTGTAAGCCTGGTCAAAGACAGCTCTTCAGGGAGATGTTGTAGGATACCAACCAGCATCACATGAACAATGAGTTGTCAGCAGAAAGAAGAGTTCTCCATTTTAATTTATTCTCCAAGGTTAATTGGGGAACAAAGTCCCTGCGCTTCACTTGCAATAACTAAAACTGGAGGGTTTAGGAAGTTAAAATCGGAAGAAGACCGTGAGTTAATATTTTAAAAATATGTTTATCTGTACATAGTTTGCTATCACTGGACTGAAGCCAAAAGCTGCCCTAAGTGGTTGTTTCAGCCATGACCAAGTGGGAAAATCAGAGAGAGTTCTGACAAAGGTCTCTTGGCCATCCTGCTCCAAAAAGGAAACCCCTGGACTGTGTCTCACCCTGGGATGTGGTGAGGAGGATGGAATTCTGAGCTTGTTCCCTCAGCTGGAGCTCCAGGAGTGCAGTGACAGCAGAGAACCGAGGGACACTGCTGGCTGGGCCCTGGCTTAGGAATGATTTCAGGAGGAATTTTGTCACAGAAAGGGTGCTCAGGCCTTGGCAGGGGCTGCCCAGGAGGTTTGGAGTCACCGCTCCTGGAGGTGACCAAGGAATTCCTGGAGGTGGCACTCGGAGCTCTGGGCTGGGGACAAGGCGGGGACCAGGCATAGCTGGGACTGGATGGTCCCTCTTTCCTTTTACCTTTTTCCTTTTCCTTTTTTCCTTTTCCTTTTCTGTTTTCCTTTTTCCCTTTCCCTTTCCCTTTCCCTTTCCCTTTCCCTTTCCTTTCTCTTTCCAATTTTGTGGAATTTTTGCCTTAAACTCCCTCTCTCTGGCTCAGACCTGGTCTCTGCAGTCCCGCGAAGGCAGGAGGAGCCCTTGGCACGGGATTTTCGGGACTGGCCATTCCCACTGGATCCCTGCCAGCCAGGGCAATGCCCACCCCCAGCCCGGCCCTTCTGCTCAGATATTGATTAGCAAAACAAGCTCATCACGAATTTGCCGAATTTAATTTTGATCAGTTTTGTCTTCCCCCAGGGAAAATTCACACTTACCTTTTTTTCCCCTTTACAGGCAGTATTCGAGCTCTCACGTTCTGGATTTTACTCGTGACCATCTGGTATTTTGCAGACACTTCACTGGTGCTGGATATTGATTTCTCTAACGATTCCTGGGCAACCCAGCTCTAATTATTTGCAATTTTTACTGGTTTTAAAGTAAATTAGATGCTATTTTCGATGTTGGCTCTGGTGATTTGCTTTTTCCTCCACAGCAAAAATGAACCATGCCTATAATGAAATAACTGCTCTTCAGTTGCATTTTTCTCAAAGAAACTTCAAACTTTGTAATGTTCTTGCCATACTGTGTAGACTGCGGTTTTATTTTATTTTTAAAAGAATATTTTATTTTATTATTTTTTAATGTAATATTATTTTAAACATTCTATATTTTATTTTATATTATTTAAAATATTTCTTTTATATTTTTAAAATATTTATTATTTTAATGTTTTGTTATTTTATTTAAAATATTTTATTTTATATTTAAATTTTTTTATTAAATTAAAATTATTTTATTTTATTTTATTTTATTTTATTTTATTTTATTTTATTTTATTTTATTTTATTTTATTTTATTTTATTTTATTTTATTTTTTGTTTTATTTGTTGAGCAGGCACCTGATGTGTTTTATGGAGAATTGTGGTTTCCAGGAAATTTCTCAGCTCACCTGATGAGTGAGGCCATGGTATGGACAGATCTCCACAGGGTGACAGTGTTCCTGTGCTCCCAGGCTGTGGAAACCCAGAGCATCAGGAATATTTCTGTGTCTGCTCTGGGGTGCCCTGACCCCCAGGGGAGCGCTGACTTTGACCCTCATTCATGGAGAAAGTTTCCAAGACTTCAAGACAGACTGGAATCCACAAAAGTGTGAAATAGGTTATAGAGAGTAGCGTAGGTGAGAAATTTCGGTTCTGGGATTTTTAGTGTGTTGTGGATGGAAGCAGGATGGAGGGCACAGGGTGCTGTCCTGGGGTGCTTCTTCCTGCTTCTTCTTCCTTCTTCTTCTTGGGTTTGGGTGGCATTTGGTAACTGAGCAGAAAAATCTGCATTGCAGCTCTTTGGGATCAGTTATTGGGTTAAAAACAAAAATAATCCAGGTGTCAGTTCTTAATTGGATAGTTTAGTCTTCAAAGACCCTGTAACCAGAGATTGTTGGCCATGTTGTGCCTTCTAATGAAAAGCTGCCAAACTCAGTTGTGCTGCTGTTTTACTGATAAGAAATAATAAACACCTGAGTCTGAACATGAGCTAGAGTCTCAAGTGCCTTCAATCCAGACCCAGAGAAACCCACAGCTGGAACACCCAGAACTGCTGCCCCGTGTGGGGATCGATCTCACGACCTTCAGGTTCTGGGGCTGCTCCCAGGGCTGACTCTGGGGTGCGGCTGCAGCCCCTGGATTCTCCATCCCACCTGGAGCTGGGGAGCAGCACCAGGACTCTCAAGGTAGGAGCCCTCCCTTGGGGTTTGGCAAACGTTTCCTGAGCCTGAGGTCGGTCTCCAGATGAGGCTTTTTGCTGCTTTGGGCTCATCAAGACCCTCCCGGGCTGCTCTGGGCAGAACAGCTCCTGGAGGAGCTCAGGGGGACAGGCTGGGACACAGGCACCAAACTGGGGTGTGGAGCAAATGAGGAGATGCTCCAGGGCTGGCACACCTGGGGGGGCTCACCTGGAGAGGAGCAGCTCCAGGGAGAGCTCAGAGCCCTGCCAGGGCCTGAAGGGGCTCCAGGAGAGCTGGAGAGGGAGTGGGGACAAGGATGGAGGGACAGGACACAGGGAATGGCTTTAAGCTTGCAATGGATAGATTTAGATGGGATTTTGGGAAGGAATTGTTCCTGGGAGGGTAGGGAGGAGCTGAAATGGAATTCCCAGAGCAGCTGGGGCTGCCCCTGGATCCCTGGCAGTGCCCAAGGCCAGGCTGGACACTGGGGCTTGGAGCACTGGGACAGGGGAAGGTGTCCCTGCCATGGCAGGAATCATCTTTAAGGTCCCTCCAACCCAAGCCATTCCATGTTCCATGATTCCATGGCAGAGGAAGCCCTCCTGGCTCTTGTAGCCCCAGCCCAGTGTCCTGCTCAGGTGTGGAACACCCTCCTGGGCCTTCTTCTATCTCCCAACAGGAGAAATAATCCCAAGAACCTCCTGGAAAACCCCGATTTTTGTCAAAACTTCTTCCTGCATCCTGTTCAAGTATTTATGGCAGTTCTGTTTTCTCATCCCTACATCAATATTGAAGTTTAATGTCAATATTAGTATGAAGTGTCTGTGAGGGTTTGGAAAATGGGAGTCAGAGTGATCAAATCTTTTATTTATGCACAGTAAATTTTTTAAGTCTCCCCTGTGTTTTGATCGAAAATGCATATTACTGAACAGTTTAGTTCCCAAAGTCTGTCTCTGATGGAAAGATTTATTTGGGATCTGCCAGGGGCTGATTGAAACGTGGGAAAAGTCAATGTTGCCCTCACCTGCACCCTGGGCAGGGCAGCTGGAAGGTCTCTGCTGTTCTGGGGTTCCTGAGTTAAAAGGAATAATAATTCCAAACTCTGAAGGAATGAGTAGTGGAGAAATGGGATGATATTCCCTGATCCTTTAAAACTTCCCCCTGGCACAACCCTGGGGCTCCTGCTGCTGCTGCTGCCTCAGGAGCTGCTCTCAGCACTCCAGGTTTGCAGCTTTGCCAGGGAAATTCTCTTGGTTCTGCTCTTGGGAACACAGAGCAAACCCCTGCGGGGAAAAAAAAAAAAACAACCAAAAAACAAAAAAACCCCCCAACCAACCAAAAAAAAAAAAAAAACCAAAAACCGACCAAAAAACACAACCAAAAAAAACCCTGCATAATTAATGACTCCTAGGTTTTTATTTCTAAAGCAACATTTCCCCTCCTTTTCCTTTGAAACAAAATGTTCTAAGTAAGAACGATAATAAAGTGAAAATGAAAAAACCCAATACCCTTTAGAGACAAATTTGCTCTTTCTTAGTATTTTTTTTCAATTGATGGCAAATAAACATGAGTGTCCTTAATTACCCTTAATTCCTAATTAATGCCAAATAGCATTCCCTTCACCTCCAGGTGATGGCTCACACTAATTGAGGATTGGATGTTTTGGTGGTCATCTTTTACACAAATAATCCCTTTAAAACATCACAATAGTTACTGCTAAATCCTAGGAAGTGGCAGATTATTGCAATTTTTCCATTTCAGAATATTTAGGGGTGTTTTCTGTTATTTTCCTCTTGAAAGTGGAGCTTCTGACAGTGTAGAATGACAGAGACTTGCAGCTGGTCCCTGTTTCCATCCCTTCTCTCCCATTTCATTTCATGCCTTCAGAAAAGGAGCCAAATTCCAGCACAGCCTGAGCCAGTTTTGCCAAAGTCCTCTTTGCGGGTCTGACAGCGTTTGTCTAGAGCAGCCTAAATGATTATTTTGGTTTAATTTATGTTTATAATTATGGAACCCTAGAATCCTGGGATAGTTTGGGTGGGAAAGGACCCTAAATCCCACCCAGTGCCACCCCTGCCATGGCAGGGACACCTTCCCCTGTCCCAGGTGCTCCCAGCCCCAGTGTCCAGCCTGGCCTTGGGCACTGCCAGGGATCCAGGGGCAGCCCCAGCTGTTCTGGGAATTCCATCCCAGCCCCTCCTCATCCTCACAGCCAGGAATTCTTTCCCAAAATCCCATCTAACCCTGCTATGCCTGCCCAGCTGTGGCCAGCTATGAAGTTTGCCTTGAATCACCCATACCTTGCTGGAGATCCTGTTCTTAATTTAAATTTAAAGGATAAATCTTTTCATGGCAGAAGAAAATCACAGCTCAGATTGCCTTTAAACAGAGAAAAGCAGGAAGGTGAGTACCAAACACCTGAATCCCAGGGTGGAGCTCATGTCTTGTTCCCAAGATTTATTTTTGTTTGTTCCATCCAGGACCCAGCATGCTGTCATCAGGAAATAAATAAGCTGATAACAGGTTTTTCCTGGGCAGGCAGACAGGGATTTCCAGTCCTGCATCCCACGTGGCAGCAGGAGCTCTGCAGTCACAGCTCCTCTGGCTGTGCTGGTGTCACTTGTACTGCTCATCACAGGCAGAGCAGCCCAGCCAGTGCCACTTGCACCATTTCTATGGAAAAGGCTTTCAGTGGAGACTGGAACCACCCTCTTCAGCAGCCCTGAGCTTCCCACTCATCCCAGGACACTCCAGGGCTCTCCGTTTGGGCCCCAGTTTGAAGGGTCACCAGAGAGTTTCCTTTAACCCTCCTGGCTTCCATTCTGGCCACAATTTGCGTCAGGAACTGCCAGTCCTTGGCTTCTTTTCTTCTCTGTCAATATCTTTCTTTACAAGGTCTTTTAAAGCTAAACTATTTAATTAAGAAATGACACTTAAATTATTTTCACTTTTAACCCGATAACTAATCACACAAAGTCCACAATGCAGACTTTTCTGTCTAATTACAAAATACTACTCAAACCTATGAAGAAGAGGGTGAAAAAGAAAGACCAGCCTTTGCCCTAAACCCTCTGTCTTGCTATATATCTATCACTATATTCTAAAACCCCAAACTCTCTATTTTCCACCCTGTGATATTACACATTTCTAATCAAACTACACACCCATAATCCCAGTGCTATTAATCAATTTTGGAAGCTTTCTCTACAGCTTCAGGTCAAATGCAGTCTTCTCTTGGGGGTCAGAGTTTGTCAGCACAGAATGTCTAAAATTCTCAGCATCCAGAGCTCCAACAAGGAACTTCCTTTGAAAGTTTGATGACATAAATATTTTCCCCCTTGGGTTGTTATCCAGGTAAGAAAACTCAGTTTTTGAGGATGTTGGTTAAAAACCTGGAGTTGTTTATCCAGCCACTTCCTCTTTATTTTTTTCAGCTGATCCATGACTATTTTGGCATGGAGACATCACTGCTGGTTTATTCCTTGCCTTGGATAATTCCAAAGCACACGGATAAGCTCTGACCCTACCACTGGTGCCCTTTTCTGCCAAGGTTGTTGGCTGGCACGGGGAGCAGCAGTTTGTGATTAATCAAAGTGTTCATTAGAGCCGTTTATTTTCCACGGGAGCAGCACAGGGGTGGTGACTGGAGGTGGTGGCAGTGACACTGCCTGAGCAGGATCCCTGTCCAAGGGCTGCAGCGTAATTATGGGACTGCTCTCATTTGCATATTGCCAGGATGCTGCCAGTAAATATTAATGGATTACTTTTTGTTCATTTAGCCTGTGTTTTTGAAAGATGCCTAAAAACAAAAAGATCATATCTGTATGTTGTTTTTTAATTTATTTTCACCTTTTTGTCTCCTTTGGAGACCCCTGGTGTATCAGCACTTTGTTTACCACAAATTAAACCTTAGCTGATTGTTTACCAGGCTGAAGACCCTTGTGCATTACTCCAGCACTTTCCCTTTTTTTAATAATCACAACCTGGGATTCATTTGCAAGAGGCCCTAATCTGCATGAGAATTATACAATTAACTTTTGATTAACCGCCTAGTTCTTTTGGAAACCGCAGTGTATAGGATACTCTGCATTTAAATAATTTTCCTTAAATTGGGAGCAGGCCTTTCATTAAAGCGGCGAGTTTGACTAAACAACAACATTTGGAGATAATCAGGGTCAAGACAATAGGCAAGGCTGCAAGGCTAGAATGTCATCTTTAAATATAACAGCTGAGATAAAGGCACCCAGATTGCGCCTTATCGAAACACAAAAAATCAAAGCTCTCTCTTGTCTGTGGCAAAATACCAGGCCCTGGTGTTTAGGGCTCCCATTGTTTGGGCCTGGAAGGTGGCAGGATTTGCATTCAGAGAGCCGGGTCTAACACACATTACATCACGTAGGGTACTTATCTCGGAGTCTGACAATAATTATCAGGAAGAATATACTCAGAATGACTTTTTTGTGATTTTTATGCATCCCCAACACAAGGAAAGGGAGATAACGGCATTATGAGAAAGGGGAGAGTCTCCAAAGGCTCTCCCTGGAGCTGCGTTCTTCGATTAAATTTGCTATGCCACTTTGGTGTGCTGAACAAGTGGAAAGAAAGACTGTGAGGCTTTTATAGAGGGTAATAATAGTCCTGAACACAGCCCTTAGCAAAAGATAAGATCCATTGTCAAAACAAACAAAAGGAGCGGTATGAAACACCACTTGAAGAATATCTATGAGCAAAGTTTGAAATCCTTGCCTCTTTTTCATACCTTGAACCTGGCTCTGTGGCGTGGCCATCTTCTAACCAGGCACCTTTGCCAGCCCAGAGGCTTCCACTGAGCCTTTTCCCCTGTTCTGCTCCAAGGGGGTTTGTGGTGGGATCTATCCACGGTTCCAGGGAAGAGATTTAAACCATCCCAGCCCAAGTTTGGAGTCTTTCCTATGGGGGATTTTTGGGCATATTTGTTGCCAAAAGAGTATTTTGTTCCTGCATGCCTTAGCTGAGGAGTGCTGCCATAGTTTAATGCTCATTTTTCACAGGGTGATTGTGGCCTTGCAGCAGAAATCGTGTCCAGGTCAGCACAGGAGAAATGAGGGTGATGAGCACCAAATGGATTTGCAAGAACCTGGAGTGCCATAAAAAGGGGGAATGCCTTCCCACTGCCTGAGGCAAGGATGGATGGGATACTGGGAATCAGGGATTGTTCCCTGGGAGGATGGGGAGGGGCTGGGATGGAATTCCCAGAGCAGCTGTGGCTGCCCCTGGATCCCTGGCAGTGCCCAAGGCCAGGCTGGACACTGGGGCTGGGAGCACCTGGGACAGGGCAAGGTGTGGAACAAGATGGGTTTAAGGTCTCTTCCAGCCCCAGCCAGTCTGGGATTCTGTGAGTGTAGGAAATAAATTAGAAAACAGCTGAGGCATTTCTCAAAATCCTCCCTCAGTCTCTTCATCCTGCCAACACCTCTATAAAGGCACAGGAGAACTTTTCCTGGGATTGTGCCTTGTGCAATCCCCAGGCTTCCAGGAGAGCTGTGAGTGCACAAACTGTGTTGGCAGCAGGAGCAGCTCAGTCCCTGCAGCTGCTGGGGCAGCCAGGGCTGAGCTCAGCTGCTGCTCCTGCTTTTCCTTCTGCTGCCTCCCTCCTGCTCCACAGGGCTCTCCAGGAGAGCTCCAGGAGCTGAGTCACAGCTCAGACCAGGGAGGAAGGGCTGCAGAGGAGGGTGCTGCAGCCCAGGGAAGGGACTGATTAATCTGGCACCTCAGAAAGTCCAGAAGTGCAACCCTGGCAAAGCTTTGGTGCTTCAGATCGGTATCTTTAGAAAGGTGTGATCCTTTCAAATCTTTGTTTCAGCCTTCTCCTCTCTCCCCCCACCTTTCTCTACTCTTTTCCTAAGCTTTTATTGCTTCCAGGGGACCCCATTCTTCTCCTGAATCGAACCCAGGTTTTCCTTCTGTTCCCTTCCTGCATGTTTTGCCCATTTCCCCCCCCAGCAGGCACTGCACCTTTTTGTTGCTGCATTATTGAGTCACTCGTGGAATTCCGTCCTTCATTAGAATGTTCTTTATGCCAATGACAGAGAATGTCTCAAAATGCACAAGCAGTCCCAAGCACTCAGGAATCAAGGTGAGTCTCCCAGATCATGTCTAAAAAATAAGATTCTTAAAAGAAAAATGTCATTTGCAGCCCTGTATTTGGCTGCTGCTTTTTTTTAAAGTTTGGGGGTTTTTTTAGTTTTTTTTGTCTTTGTTTTTTTTTTTCTGTGTGTTTGGTGTTTTTTTTTTTTTTTAGCTTAATCTTATGGGTACTTAAAGAAAAAGAAAAAAACAGGCAAAGGGAAGGAAGGAATGTGAGAAGTACAAAAGCTCAGCTTTGTGAGTAATATGAAGTATCACGGGGCTTGTGATTAAATCTGTATATAACATTTGAATGCAGCAGGAGGAGATAGTTTATTTCCTGAGTAAATCAAAGTGCTCTGATATGGAATAAACTGCAGGAGTGTATTTATAGGCTCCAGGGCCTCACACCCACTCCAGGGCAGAGCAGCCACCAGCAGCAGCCCTAAAGTCCAAGGGTTTCTTTGATTTGGGGTTGATGCCTTGTGCAGGCTGCCCTAGAACAGAGGCTGGGCAGAGTTACAGAATAAAGCAGGGATTTACTCAAAGGATCTCCTCCATGGATGCACCTTGGGCAGCACCAGAGCCCAGCCAGGGCTGCCCCCAGGATGAACCCAAATGGCCCCAAAATGCACGAGCGCTGCCGGGGTCTCTCCCTGGGCTCAGCTCTGCTCCATGTGCACATTGCAGTTCAGTGTCCAATCCCACTGCAGCCCCTGCAGTCCCATCCTGCTTGTTTTTCTCTCTGCAGCCCACGGGCTTTGTGCTCCTGGGCTGAGATTGGGATCATTTGTCCTTGGTGCCCAGCTGGAGCAGGAATTGTTTTGTCTCCCTGCTCTGTGCAGAGCTCACCATGCCCTGATGTGAACCCAGCCCCACACACTAAAGCAGCACAGAATGTGGAAATAGAAAAGCCAAACCTGAGGCATCAGGGTGGGTGGTGATGAGGGACCTGCCAGTGCTTCCCAAGCTGTTTCCTCAGCTGATCTCACGGGATTTATGAGTGATGCCACAGCTCTGGATTCATGGAAAGGTGACAGACAGGCCTTCCACTGACACAAAGTGGCTGAAAGGGATGTCCCACACCCCAGAACAACATGCCCAGTATGTAAACTGGGGGGACTGGCTGGCAGGCACCACTTGTGGCTGGGAGATGGGCTGGGGATTGGTCAGTGAGTGCTGAGAGATTGGGCATCACCTGTTCCTGTTGGATTTTGTTACTCTTTCTCCCTCTCCTTGTAATGTCTATATTATTATTATTATTATTATTATCATTGTCATCATCATCACCATCATCATGGCTACTACTACTATTACTATTATTATTTAATAGTAATAATTATTATTATATTTCAATGTCACAAATACTATTACTATCATTAAATTAATAATATTAGTAGTAGTATTTGTGATATTGATGTAAAATAATAATAATAACAACAATAATAATGATAATAATGATTTTTGTTGTTGCTGTTAAAGGAGAAGCCACTGCCTGAGCATTCTCACATAAATCAAGGATTCACCATCCCTGGAAGTGCTCAAAACACCTCTGGATGTGGCCCTCAAGGACATATGAGCACCTGAAACTCTGCAAAGGGGACACCAGGAGATCACAGGAGGGACTCAAGTCTCTGCCACCAAATGAACATCCTGTGGCAGTGCCAGGGTGTGCTCTCTTTTTCTGGTTCCTGATTCCCAGCTGTGTTTCCTGGGAAGAGCTCCTTTCTCTTCCTGCCAGCACCAAGTTTTTGAAGATATTAGGAATTAAATTGGCCAGCTCAGACTTTTAATTGGCTCATCTATGTTAAATATCTTTGCAGGACTGAAACAACCTCTGCAAAGCTGCCAGTAGTGATTTCATGATTATCATGAATTTTGAGCTCTCTTTAAACCAAAGTCCAGCTGATGCTCCTCAAGACCTGGCAGACAGCAGTGGATGCTTTCTTCCAGACAATGCCTTCCTTCTTTCCAGGACTTGAATTAAAAAGAAAGGTGTGGAAACCAGCACCTTGTACAGATAAAAAGAGATGCTCTCTTATTTCCTGACAGAGTGGAGAGGCCTTGGAGATCCTGAAAGCCTCTCCAGCCAGAAGGGATGTGAGAGGGCAGCAGGAGCCCCTCCACAGACACAGCCTGGCAGGCAAGTCAGGAATTATCATCTTTAAAAAATGAGCAGGAAGCAAGCAGGAAGGGAGGCAGAAAACCTTGGAGATCCGACAGCAGCTGTGGTTTACAAACAAATCTATTGAAATGGGAGTTTTCCCCGGAATTTCTGCTCTTTGCCCTGCACTGATAACCAGGAGTGTCCTGGGGTGTCCTTTCCAACGTGGGCAGAGCCAAGTTTGGCTCTCACACTGGCTGATGTTCCTTCTCCTGCTCCTGGCTGATTTATGAGCTGTCCTTTTCCCTGCCTGTGCCTGACAACAGCACCTGGGCAGGGAGCAGGGAAGAACAAGGCTCCTGCTGGGCTCCTGAGGAGCAGGAACAGATGCTGCAGCGTGGATGTGAGGCTGAGCTGCCCTCTGAGCTCCTGATGCTGCTCCCAGAAAGCCAGGCAGCTCACGGGGACAGAATTCCTGTTCATTTGATATGCTGGGTTAGGTTCCTGTTACTGGGGCTGTGTGAATTTACCGTTTTATTCTTGTCCATAATATATGTGGGGTTTTTATTTTTATTTCCTCTGTCCCACCTTCCTGGGGGTGGGAAAGGAGGAGAGGGATGCACCTGGGAATTGGGAATGCATTGCCTTCCTGAAGTCCAAACTTAACCCATAAACTTTCCTATTTCATCTTATAAATCATCCATTGGCATCCTCTCCTTGTTAGGGAGTTAAAAAAAGCATATCTTGCTAATACTTGTAATATTTTTCCAAATACTTTTTTTTTTGGTGTTTTTTTTTTTATTTTTATTTTTTGTTTTGTTTTTGGTTCTTTTTTTTTTTTTTTTCCCCCAGAAAATCTTGGAGATACGTGGTTTAATCTAAATATGCTTAAATTGGAATTTTTCACAAGATTTTCTGCTCTTTATCCTGAATTAATAACCAGGAACATGGGAGTTGTGTGTGGGAGAAGGGTAACAGGACTTATTCCCAGATTTTGGAACTAGCACATCCAGGCAGAAGTTCCTATTGACGTAACATTTTTTACTGATAAAAATCAAAGTTTCATGGTTACATTTACAAATAATAGCACAGATCCTCGTTATCTTCACATCTCTGTCAGCCAAGTCACCGTTAATTGGCTAAAATATTAAAGATGTGTTGTCATCACCTGTGACCACCTCATTTATGGCCCTGGATGACAGGAAAATGAGAGTATTGACAAGGCTGACAGACAGCAAATTTGGGAAGGAAGGATGCTTAAGAGGAAAGAGCAAGACTCCAATTTTGGTCAGTTTAAATTAGAATTTGCAGGAAGAGGTGTCAGCAGAGAGAGAGAAAGGCAAGGCTGAATGAAAGGAGACAAACTTGGAGCAGGGAGGTGGATCTGAGAGTCATTTCTGTAAAAACAGACATTAAATGTCTGTGTGAATAAGCTCACTGCCAGGAGAAGCAGGAGGTCTTTCATGGAATATTCTGGAGAAGAAGTTGAAGAGGAAAATAAAACTGAAGGGGAAAAGAAACAGATGCAGAAATTTCCAGAGCAGCTCATGAATCCTTGGTCAAAGGAGTAAAGGCTGCTGGAATTGGGCTGGAATTCAGATGAAGATGGACAGAACTGGAGAGCTGCCCTTGATTCCCCTGAGAAAGGAGCTTTTCTCAGGGCTGAATCTCAGCATTGCCTTCCTGAGCCATTCTGGGCCCTATTTCAGGTTAACCCACAGGCAAATGGTGCATTTGAATAAGGTGGGAATAGGAGCTTCCAGCTGCTGCTCTGGGTGGATTATTCAACCTCAGCCAGCTCAGTTATTGCATGGCTCTCACAGATACCAAAAATATCAGTGCATGGGGAGGGCATTTGGAGTACTCAGCAGCTTCTGAGCCATTCTCCTACAGAATTTTTTTTATTTATTTGCTTGTTTGGTTGGGTTTTATTTATTATTATTTTATTGGGTTTATTTATTCATTATTTATTTATCTTTCAGAGCAGAGATGTGATATCTGTGTTACACCAGAAATGGATGCAGGACAAACCCTTCAGTGTCCTGTCCAAAGTGAATCTCACAGCAAAAAGGTGAGGGGTTGTTACTGCAGCTGTGCAAGTGGAAAATGGGATGGAGAAAGGGAGAAGCTCAAGGTGACATCAGGAGCTGGGACAGAGCTGGAAGCAGAAGCCAGGCTCTTTCCCCCAGTCAATGTATTAATACCATCAATGACACCTCACCTCCTGCAGCATTACCTCAGTGAGGATCTCACTGCTAAAAACCTTGTGTGATTAATCAGGGCTGCTGGGAACAGCACTGGGCACGAGGCTCCTGCTCTGCAATCATTGCTGTCCTCTCTCAAATTAAAGAGGATGATTAAAGCATCAGGAAGATGCTCCTCAGGAAGAGCTATGGTGGGTCGAGCTGTATTTTCTGCTCTCTCACCTTTAAACTGTCCTGGCCAGCCCTGGAAAGGCAGGGAGCAGTGATGTATTTCTGATTGCTGCCTTTTAGCTTGGCAAAACAACTCCTAAAGCCAATTTGGAGCTGCTCCAGGACCATTGCTCGTGGTGGAGGTGCTGCCAGAGCCACTGAACAACAGCAGATCTGAAAATGAATCATTCCAGAGCATCTGTTTTGCACTGCTCCCAGTCCAGGAGGAGAGAAAAGCAAACGAGCTGGCAGAGCTGGTGCTGAGCAGAAGTTATTGGTGAGTGGCTGAATTCACAGCTCTCCTTTCTTTCTGCATTGTCCTGTTTTTGACTTCCTGACTCAGAGGAGCCTCATCTCTGGCTGGCACTGAGTGAGAACTCTCCAGTTACAGCCCAGGAATGTTAGAGGAGAGCTCCTCATGCATTATCATATTATTTTTGCTATCAGCTCGAGGAAATGGACACTTGATTCATCTTCTCCCATCTATTGATTCAATCCTCCTTTTAATTCAGCACTGGAGCAGGCCATTAGCCTCCATTCACACTGCACTGAGATAATACACCCTGATAGCTGCTCTCCTGATCCATTATGGAGCAGGGATACAATAGTTTTGTTTCTGTGAGTGAGGAGCTATTGACTCCCTGTGCTGCCCTCACAGCACTCGCTGTCCCCACTCCTGGGTGTCTCAGTGGCTCTCACCAGCTGGGGCACTGATGGAGGCTGCTCTGAAGCCTTTTGCCCTGGAAAGACACCCAGCCCTCTGCCTGGAACTTCCATGGGGTGTATTAAGGCTTGAGGAAAACAAACGCCATCTCTGCCATCACCATCCATCATCCTTTTCATTTCCCAGGCTGCAAACCCCAGGAAGGTTTGTGCTGGCTGGGTCCCTCCCTCCATCATCACCCACCAGGGATCCTCCAGCTTGTCCTTCAGCCACATCCGAGCTCCAGCCCAGCTCTCTGTGTGCACAGACCATCACCACTGATCTGAGGACTGAGAACTGCTCATTTATTTAGTTATTCCCCATTTTCATCTTTGTTTATTTGTCAGTGTCAGCCTGCCTTGTCTCACCCACACACAGCTGCTGTCTCAGGATCCTACAAGCTCCCAGAGTCATGGAATCACGGAATGGTTTGGGGGGAAGAGACCTTAAATCCCATCCAGTTCCATGGCAGGGACACCTTCCACTGTCCCAGGGGCTCCAACCCCAATGTCCAACCTGGCCTTGGGCACTGCCAGGGATCCAGGGCAGCCTCAGCCTCTCTGGGAGAAATTTAAATCCTGGGCAGGTACTCAAGAACCCTTTTCTTTCATTCACAAATCAGTGATATTTTATTAATTCTCAGTTTGGGATGATCTTCTAATGAATGTGCAAAGTATTGGAATTTTTTTAAAAAAAATCTCACCCCAGACCTGCATTTGGGTTGCCATTTCCTGTCTATATCTGTTGCTATTTCTCATCCAGGCTAAAATATATCAAATATTAATTATGTTGTCACAGGAAGAAAAAAATAAAGTTTTGTTTTGTCCTAGAATACACTTTAAAAAAATTAATACAACATGTTAAAAAGTGCTAGTTCTAATTGTTGCTGCCATGGAAAAGGTGCAGCTGAATTAAATTAATCCATGGGAGAGTTGTTTTGTTGTGCAGTAACTACCACTGCTCCTTGAAAGGCCGTGCTTTTTTTTCCCAGCTCCTTATCTGAAAAGGTTTGCCATGTCTTCATGCCAGCACTTGTCATGCTTTAGAAAAATCACAAGCAGCAAAAAGTCAGAATTGTCAGTTCAGAAGACACTGCTTGTTCCACTGGGTAAAAGCCGAGGAAGCAACGTCGGCAAACGATCTTTAGGAAGAGAAAAAAAATAAAACCCCCGATGGAAGCAGCAGTGGAATGAAGATAAAAAGGGTTGCAGGCTTTATTCTCATTGAAGGTTGGCAACGGGAAAGCTGTTGGAGTAGAAGAGGAATATCTGATAGGTCATCTGTTGTGTAATGAAGAATAGAAGACAAGCGAGGAGAAGCAAGGTGATTCCAACCCTCCGAGGGATGGAAGATCTTGGGAGAGAAACATGAAAGCAATACCTTTATAAACTGACCAAATTTAATTTACTATCAACGAGCCTTGTAAGGCTGCGGGCTGACAAAATCCATTTGTGATGCTGTGGGTAAGGCTGAAGTCAGGCATTTTTCTCCTGTGGAATCATTTTATTATGTATTCCTTTCTTTTTGGTGCAGGTTTTCTGATTAAAAATGACCACGAGCATGTCAAATATTTCCTTGTCCTCCTGATATCTGGGCTTAGTTACCCCATAACTGATCCCACATATCCATCTTCAACAGGCACAAGTAAAGGGGGAACAAAAGCAGATAAAGATGTTGTCATTTAAAATGCACAATTTCCTGCAAAATGTCCATACGGTTTTGCTCTGGATGTTCCTTGAGATACACTGGAGCTGTCAGGAGGTTTTGCTGCAATATTTTCAATGCATTTTATCAAATACATTCCTGATTTCAAGTGGGAAGTCAGGAAATGCTCTGCACGAGATCCTGAGTGCTTTTCCTTTCATTTGTGACACACTGAGAGATGTGAGATCTGGATCCTTTTGCTGAGAACATGATGGGATGGGATGGGATGGGATGGGATGGGATGGGATGGGATGGGATGGGATGGGATGGGATGGGATGGGATGGGATGGGAGGGGAGCAGATTTTCACTGGATAATGGGAATGGTCTCCTTGGCTGTGTGGAGAGAGAAAAATAGGTTTTACATTGAATTTCTAATTCAGTGGTGGGCACTGTGACTAAATCCTGTCAGTGTTTCTGAGGTCTGGTAGGAATTTAACAGGCTGGGAGAGCCAGGATGTTCATCCTGGAGAGGAGCAGCTCGAGGGAGAGCTCGGAGCCCCATGCAGGACCTAAAGGGGCTCCAGGAAAGCTGCAGAGGGACTGGGGACAAGGCATGGAGGGACAGGACACAGGGAATGGCTTTAAGCTGAAAGAGGATAGATTTGGATTGGATTTTGGGAAGGAATTGTTTCCTGGGAGGATGAGGAGGAGCTGGAATAGAATTCCCAGAGCAGCTGTGGCTGCCCCTGGATCCCTGGCAGTGCCCAAGGCCAGGCTGGACACTGGGGCTGGAGCACCTGGGACAGGGGAAGGTGTCCCTGCCATGGCAGGGGTAGAAGGGGATGATTTTTGAGGTCAATTACAACCCAAACCTTTCCACAATTCCATGAATGTGAATTTTCACTCTCCATGCAGGGAGCTGTTTTCTCTGTGAGGAGCCCCAGTGTTTTTATGTGATTTAGTTCAGGAGGAGTAAGAAACAATCAAGTCCCTCCAGATTCTGTTTTCCAGGCCTGGGATGCATCAGCAGGACTCCTCCCTGGTCTCCCATGGCATAGAAAGGAGTGGGATTGGGATCCTTCACACTTCCATGAGCCTCAACATTTCTTTGAAGGTAAAATGAGTGGAGAAAGTGGAGGAGAGGGGAAAGTTTCCTGTTATAGACAACAACAGCTTTGGAGAACTGTGTCTGGTTTTAACCCTGACTTGATGGGTCAGATCTGCAGGAGGAGGATCCTCCTCCTTGGTCATGGAAAATTGACTGGAAAGGGTTAATTTTATGGTTAAATGGGGTTAATTTTATAAAAGAATTGAGCTGCAGGGGGAGCACCTTTAGCACCACAGGTGAGCACATTTCAGAGATGCATCTCTATGATGTCACGTAGAAAAATGTCAGGGCTGTGATGTCACAGAATACCCAAAAGTAAAATGAGTCAAAACAGCATTTCATTGCATTGTAACCCTGCTTTGCAATTAGAATTCTTTGCCAGTAGAGTTTCTCAACTCATTATAAGAAGCTCTGTGCGTGGACATGCTCATTTTATTTCATCTTGTTTTACAAATCTAATAGAAAAAAACCCAGCTAAATTAGGCTAAACCACTTGATTCTGCTCTGCCCTTTTAAATGCTGTAAAGTAAGAAGATTATGTTACCCCCTTCCCCATAAATCAGGATTAAACTGGTGTTTTCAGGGTTTTGTGCCAACAAAATCCCCAATTTGCTGAGCTCAATTCTTTAATCTGAAGCCAGAGGCCAGAAGAGGGGATGCACTTTGGAAAGTGCAACGACCCTGTTGTGTATTTGGAAAAATTAGGAATTTTTCCTTAAACTATCAGTGCTCCACTCCCCCTGCCATGGGAAAGGTGAGTTTCTCATCTCCAGAACCACTTTGCTTTCTCAGTGTTTCCTTGTTTCACACCCACTTGAATTAGAATTGGAAAATTTCACCTGCAGCACAACATGCATCTATTAAAATCCGTGCCAACCTCCTCATCTCATTTTTAAGTGAATGTGAGTTTTCCTTCGTAAAATTCCAGTGGGCAATGAATTAAAAATGACAACTCTATATACGGCGAAAACAAGAAAATAAAATATACAAAACATTGCTAATGATCAGTTCTTGAAAAATTTACCAGACACATTCCACCCAGGGAGCTAAACTCATTAGCAGAAACTGATAGGAAAGCCGAGAAACTCCAGGATGAGGCTCAGGCACAACATATTCAAATGAAATCTCTTTCACAGAATAGTTTTGTTTCTTTCTCCAAAATATTTAGCAGCAGCATGTATTGCCTTTTTTTTAATAAAAAACCTAGAGGTTTCTGGGAGGTTATGGCATCTAGTTAATCATGTTTACCTGCCTGGGAGCTGTTCCCCCCTTGGGGAAGGAGAAGACCTAATGATGGGCCAAAAATGTTTCCTGTTTTATCAGGAGGGTGCTGCTCAGCCACAGCCATCCCTGGCCCCAGAGCAGTCCTGGACTTGCCTGCTCTGGATCCAAAGGTGAGTTACAAACCTGGGCATGCTCCAAAGCCACCCAGACCATCCCTGCACTGCCAGCACTCAATAAATTGTAATAATTAATGATATCTGGGTGACCTCACTCCATGACATTGGGGACAGCCCGACCCATCAACGTCCTGCTTGTGGCACTTGAATGCTGCTACCTTCCAGGAACAGACAATTGTTTCACACCTCATTTGCAAAGTAAAGGAGATAGGGAATGAATTAAACTTCCTGCAAACACTCAGGAGGTTTACAAAGAGTCCTATCTCTAAGTCTACTGTACTATTTGCATAAAAGAATTCAATATCAATGTAATTATTAATGATAATTCTCAAGCAGTTGTGCTGCTTCAGGATTTTTCAGATTAAGAATGTAATGAATTAGTAATAAAATCTGAACACAAATTTATTCCTAAACACAATTTCCTTCCTGGCTGTGAATCTCCCTGTATTTATTATAAAAGATGTACTTGTTGAAGCAGCTTTCCTCCGGCGGCCTGGTTTAAAGGCACATGTCTTCAACAAACCAAAATTCCTGTCAGCAAACCAGTTTAGGAGAAGCTTTCCTGTTCTTTGGGCAGCAAGAGGATGTGACTGATGTGTTCTTAATGAGAAATATCTTCCAAGCATCCTCCTCACCCTGTGTGCAATGCTGGCAGGGCTGAGGAGGCCGAGTCCTGGGAGAACTTGAGCTGCTCCTCTCCCTGTGAAACCTGCAGGACCCAGCCTAACAGCCCTGCCTAAGTGACAAAGCCAGGCCTGTTTGCTCTTGGTTATGGTCTGGGGACCAAAGATCTCACATGGATTCTTGGAGTTCTGGATGCTGAGAGTTTCAGACTTTCTGTGCTGCCAGGCACTGACCCCCAGGAGAACACTGCATTGACCTGAGGCCGTGGAGAAGCTTCCAAAATGGAATGACAGAACTGGGATTGTGGGTGTGGAGTTTGGATAGAAGTGTGTGATATCACAGGGTGGGAAACTTGGAGTTTGGGGTTTCAGAATACAGTAATATATATGAAGGAATGTGGAGGTTTAGGGTGGACACTGGTTGTTGTTCTTCCTTTTTCTCCATGGGTTTGGGTGGTATTTTGTAATTGGACAGAAAAGTCCACAGTGCGGATTTTGAGGGATCAGTTATTGGGTTAAAAGTGAAAATAATTTAGGTGTCATTCCTTAATTGGGCAGTTTATCCTTAAAAGGCCCTGTAACAAGAGATCATTGGCCATTTTGTGCCTTGTTAATACAAGATTGCACAGCTCACTGCTGTGAGTCTGTAACATAGATAAGAAATAATAAACACCCTTGTCTGGACGTGAACTGTCCTCTCAAGTGACTTCAATCCCAGCCTCCACAGAGGTAGAAAAAAGAAGCCAAAACTCAGCAGGTGATGATCTTGTGAGTATACTTTGTATGGCTTCATCAATTTCTTTTGGAATTGGTTAAGCATCTACTGGTACACCAACTAGACAGGTGGAAAATGGTTTTTCTGGGGTTGTGTTGGACAGACACGTGGTATCTAAACTTGGTATATTAGCCAAAGTCACCTAAAGATTTGTCCTAGGTTGGCTATCTGGTAAATTTGTATTATTAAAAGTAAGTAAAGTAAAAAAGTAGAAGCATAACATTTGATTGAGCTCTATATTTTTCTAACAAAGAATTCTAGAACACTACTGATTCTTACACTTATAAAGAAGTCTAAAGTTCACAGTTTTCTGTGGGTGAAACACGAGATGTTAGATGTAAGTTGGAATGTCTGTGTGATTCACCTTTTTGTGTTTGCTTCTGTGGTTGTGGAGTGATTAGTATTTTCTATGCTCAGCAGGGTTTCATGTTCTTTGTTACAGCAGCGTGGCTGTCCCCGTGCTCCTGAGGTAAATCCAGGTAAATCCATTTTGGGAAGGGCCTGCCTTGACTCCCCCAGTCATTAACACACACCTTTATCTGCTCCCTTGGTGTGGCAATAGATGTGTGACCCCCCAAATCTGCACCTCACCCATCTGCCCTGCACTCCAGGGAGTCATTAGGAGAGACAGGAGGAACCCCAGACGTTGGAGAAACATGGCAGCACTTCATGGATCACAGCTGGGACAAATAAACCCTGAAATGTTGGTGGCTTTTGGCACTACAAGGTAAGCAAGTACTTTTTATGTGGAGGTGGTGACACAATTTAATTAATTTTTTTCCAAGCCCATCTCTTGAAATTGTTTTCTTTTGGAAAAATCGGGGAGAAATTTTTAACTGAAGGTTGAATCCTAGCTGCAATATAAGAAACTTTTCCATTTTCTCCTCTCATCTTTTCTCCTTTTCTTCTCAAATCATCACCTGCACTTGGAGTGCTGGTGCAAATACTGGTACAAATTTAGCACTTTCTGGGTTGTCAGTTGTGGTGAAACATTTTTTCCCCAGGATATTAGAGGGCTTTGGCACCAGCTCTAGGGCAGGTTACATTTTTCTGGTGATAATTTAGGTAATTTTTTTTGTCTGGTTTGATGTTCTGCAACTTTAGAAATAGCAAAGTTTGGTGGATAGTGCAGTAATAAGTGGATGTTTTTTCAATTCAGAACGGAGTTCTGTCTCCCTATTTAATATCCAGATACAAATACACCTTCCTGGTTTGATGGTGAGATCTCCAACCCTATTTTCCACTTTTCTAGTGGATGTGGTTGCTCCATACCCACTAATCCTCAGCAGAACCCGACCACCAAGCCCAGTCCTTCCAAGGAAGTTGATGGGACTGAAATTTTCCATAATCCAAAGAAAAATCCCATTATCTCTCCAGTTCTGCCATCCTACCCTGTGCTAAGTCCCAGAGACCAAGTTAAAACTAAACCCCACATCCCCATCGTGGTGATCCAGCAGGTGACAACAACCACCTTGGAAATGCCTTGGAATCTCTCAGGGATGAATCCATTCCCCTGTTCCTGCTGCACTTAAATGGATGAAACATTGCTAAAATATTGACCATTTGGCAGGAGGAAAATCCTGCAGGAAAAAGAGTACTTTGGTCTGGAACGCTCTCAGGGAAATTTTGCCCTGACAGGATTGTTCAATGGCAGTGCCATGAGAAAGAATTGATGTTTGCTGAAAATGAGGATCTGCTCTTCTCCCATTCTCAGCTTTGGCCTCCAGAGAACTCATTTGCAGGACCTCCTTTTGTTTAAGGTGTTTAAGACACTGGAGCACACACACTTTGCACCAGAGATCCTGATCCCTGTTAATGATAGCTCTGGGAAAATTTCCATCTTGGGATGCAGTTTCCTAGTGATCCCATTTTCTGTTCAGGTTATATTCATATATTTAATGGGAATAATGGTGGAGTCCTGATTGTTTCAAGCCACACTGGGAAAGTGGAGTTGTTTTTTACCTAATTCTAGAAGTGAGAGCTACTGGATGTGGAGCATCCTAAGGGCAGGCATGAGATGTGCTGTGCTTTAGACTTAAAACTGAAGGTTAATTGTCTCTGAAATCATTTGAACATGGGCAGAGCTGTAGCCCCACATGATTCCTTTTCCTTTTCCTTTTCCTTTTCCTTTTCCTTTTCCTTTTCCTTTTCCTTTTCCTTTTCCTTTTCCTTTTCCTTTTCCTTTTCCTTTTCCTTTTCCTTTTCCTTTTCCTTTTCCTTTTCCTTTTCCTTTTCCTTTTCCTTTTCCTTTTCCTTTTCCTTTTCCTTTTCCTTTTCCTTTTCCTTTCCCTTTCCCTTTTCCTTTCCCTTTTCCTTTCCCTTTTCCTTTCCCTTTTCCTTTCCCTTTCCCTTTCCCTTTCCCTTTCCCTTTCCCTTTCCCTTTCCCTTTCCCTTTCCCTTTCCCTTTCCCTTTCCCTTTCCCTTTCCCTTTCCCTTTCCCTTTCCCCCCAAAATCCCAATTTTTTATTCCATGTTTGAGGCTGTATAGGATCACCTGGAGGAAACACTCCTAGAGCAGCTTTATTTTACACCAGGGAGAGTGGAAACCCAAAATCAGTAGCTAATTTTACTCCAACAATACTTTGAATTTTGGAATTCTTTTGAAATATTGCTTTTAAAGACAACAACAAAAGAATCCTACTTTCCTCCACAAGTAAGTCTGGACCAGGAGTCTCCATGGTCATCTGCAGCCACTGAACCCAGGGATTCCTCAGCAGGGTTGGGAGATTTGGGGTGATTTAGGAACTGAGCTGAGCACTCCTGCATGGCCCCAGAGCTGCTTTTCCCTGGTTTCTGTCTGGGATCTCCTGGGATCAGGTAGGAGTTGGGTTGTGACCCTACAAATGTGAACTCACTGGGTTCTGTAGGAGCAGGGAGCAGTGCTGGGCCTTGGCTCCACCTCCATTGCTTGCAGATGTTGGGCCTGTCCTGAAGGAACAGTGCCTCAACTCATCCCAAAAAACATTCAACATCTGTGCAAGCACTTCAAAATGTGACCCATGGCTGCACATCCCCCCTCCCATTTATACTTATTCATTTATTTATTCATGCTAACCCAGAGTAAGATTTAAGTTGTTCAGGACCTGAAATTTCCCAATTTTCAGCCCGTGTGGAGCATCCTGATTTCTGTCAGTGTGAAACTTCTCTGTGTTGTTTCACCTTCGGTTCTCAGCAGTTCTTCCACTCACAAAATCACTCCATTATCCCACAGTTTCCTGTTTGCTGTAATGAAGACAACTGGATTTTTGATAGTCTATTAAATGGTCTATTAAATAATGCGGTTGCTGGAGGGACCCTGGTGATTCTGTGTGGAGTGGCAGAGTAATAACTCTGTGATTCAGATGCTGCCTGGATTTCCTTTCTATTCCAGCTGTTGGAAATGTTTTCCTGAGAGTTTGCATAAATCTTCCTCCTTCTCAGCTGGCCTGCAGCCAGCACGGATCCACTTGTTCTGCTGGAACCTGGGATATTCAGCAGATGGGGAAGCTCCCAACTGTTGGAATTGTCAGTCCAAGATGCAGAAGACAGGACGGCTTGAAGCTAAAAATCATGGGTTTAATTATAGTATAAAATCTGGATAATTATAAAATATAAAATCTGGCTGTATATAAAATTATTCTTCAGTCTGGATTAATTCAGTGAACAAGAGTATGTATTTACCTTTGTGATGGGACAGCAGAACTCTTCTAATCTTGGTCCAGGAATATTTTTGGGCAGCTCTTTATATTTTAGTTCCAGCCCAAACTGGATCTCCATATATGAGGTACCTTAAAAGCCTCCTGAGCACCTCAGTGTTTAAGGTTCTGTCTCCAAACACAGCAGGGATAAGGTTTGACAAGGCTCTCATTGATCTGCAGACTGTGGGACTTGCTTGTGTTGGATCAGAGCCTGGAAGTGTTTCTGGTCTCAAGCTCCACTCCTTGAAGATCACAACTTAATTTCCCTCGAGGATCCTGACCCCAAAGGCACAGGGATGGTCCTGCTCACATTCCAGGATTGTTCTGAGTTGGGGATAATTCCCTCCCTGGCCAGTGGCAGTGGTGCAGGTTGTTGGACATTGCTATAGTAGAGTTATGAGTGCGCTGATAAAATGATGTTAAACTTTTTCCTTTTTCCCTCTCTTCTTCAGTTTTTCTCCTCCATCTCTGAAATATTGCATTTACATTCCAATTTGTGCATTACTGCCCCAAATCCTCACCATGACATAGCACCAGAAGAAGTCTGTGCAGTGAAATATTGTTTTTTTTTCTCCAGCCAGTGTCCATTCTTCACTGGCAGATGGACTTTTACACAGACAGGGCTGAAAACTAACAGCACCAAATCCCAACACTTCTTCCCTTTCCTGTTCCATCCAAGTACAAACCATTGTGCCTTAAAACACTCCAAATGCAATGACAGCAGCCACGAAGGCACCTCTTTGTTCAGTGTTCTGCTGGGGAAGGGTTTTATGGTGTGACTGTGGTTTCTATGCCAAACATTTCACCAGTTATTGTTTTCTTTGCTCTTTGAGCTGAGCAGGGAGAACTTTGCTGCTTTGGATTCACTCAAAGCTCCACTGGGTTCTGTTCTGCTCTTTCTGGGCTCAGAGATGCTCAGAAGTCCCCACATTCTCAGGTCAGGACTTGTTTCATCCCAGTGTTGGCTTTCTGTCCTCTTGGGGATTGGAACAACACAACCTTTAAGGTCCCTTCTGACCCAATCCATTCTCTGACTCTTTCAGGGTTTTATGGAAGGAGAACAAGAGGAGTTCCTTTCCTGTGGTTGGATGGTTTGATAGCACTGTTTCCTTTGCTATGAGCTTTTGTTCTGTATATTTTTATATTCTTATATTTTCATTCTCTATACTTATATAACTCTTAGATTAAATAGATAAATTGATTCCAGGACAGACATGGCCCTTCTTTTCCAGAAAACCTGACAATGTTTTTACTCATGGGCCTCATTTCTGTGTTTTTTCTCATCCAGCGACTCTGGGGGAGGAGCTGAGACCCTTTGGATAATCACCTTCCACCCTCCACATTTCTTTATAATCCTGATTCCTTCCTTCATCATAATTTTCCTTGTAATCTGAAAATCAGTGTAAAACTTCTCTGTTGCTTTCTTTCCCTTTCACTTGCCCCAAGGAATTATTGGAGATTTCTCTGAGAGCTCTGTGCATTAAGACTTTGTATTTGTGCTTTGTGTTGTTTTGTCAACACTTAATTTATTTTAGTTTTTGTGGTGACATATCAGTATTTTGCATTTATTCTGCAGGATCCATTTCTTTAGTACATTCAGAACTTCTGGTGAATTTAGAACCCAAACTGCTGCAAACGCCAGGGATTGGAGATTTCCAAAATGTTGCAGTTCTGGGAGTCCTGGGAGTGCCTTAAATTCTCAGAGTTGTGTCTTGAGAGCACAGAGGCTCAGAAATGAACAATTTTGGAGTGGTGTCTTCAGAGTTTGAGGCCAAAACTTTTTTTTGGTGCTGGTTTTGTATAAACTCAGCACTTCCCTCTCCTCCTCAGAGATGGGGCTCACACTGGGCTTTGGCTGAAGAGGTGATATCACCCTCCCAATTCAGATTTTGGGTTCTGGACTTGCAAAAAGAAGTGTTGTCAGAGAATGAGGTTTGTGCTAAAGCCTGGAAATGATTTTATTCTGTTGTTGTTACCTGATAGAACTGAATTCTTTAAAGCCTTGTCCTTATTGATATCGGTCACCTGCAATTTGTTTGCAGCGTTATTCCAGTGGGAAATCCCATTTCCCTGGGTTACCAACCATCCCATAGATTTGAGCTGCAGGCTCTGGTTCCTTCCAGGCTCACTGGATTGCTGGGAAGGAATTATTGGCCATGATTGGATGCAGCTGCTGCAGCTCTCGGAAAGGCTGAAAAACTCTTCTGAAAGACTCTTCAAGATGGTTCTGATAAACTCGAAGTTGGAGAGTTTTTATTTGCTTTCCATTAAAAAGCCATAAAAGAGACAACTGCTCATATGTTGCAGGAGGAATTCCTTTACCCTGTTGAGAGATGGCAGATGGAAAAACAGGAATTTTATGTTGCAGTGATAGCTGGCATGTTGTACATGTTAATGTCCTGCTTCCCATCTTCAACAAATCTCTAAATTTGGGGATGAGACAGTGGAAAGATTAGAACCTGTTCCCTGATGGCTGTTTGGGGCTGCTTTCTGCTCTTTGTGTGTGTGACTACGACTCCCTGACTCACCCACTGCTCCTTTGCCCCCCCAGTTTGGATACCCAGAGAAGGTCTGACTCCTAGTTTTGCTCTTTTGTGGGACTTTGTGGTCACTGCTGGTGCTGTCAGGGGTTCCTGTGTCCTCAGGGTGGGCTTTGGGGTCTGTTGTCCACCCTGTGCCCAGCAGAAGCTGCTGCAGGAGAGTTTTGTCCCATGGTGGCTCTCCAGGCCAAAAGCAGTGGACAATCTGAACGGAACAGATGTTCTTGTTGCTTTGCTGACATTCAAAATCTGCCTTTTCTGATGGAACAGATAATTTTTGTGGCAGCCCAAGAGGATCCTTATTTCCCTGAACATCTCCAATGGATATGAAGGCAATATTTTGCTTTCTCTGATTTATGGGTGTGCCTTGCCAATGCCAGCAGATGAAATGGATTTTCACTTGAGATTGTGGAGACTCGTTACAGATGTACATTTATTCCTCTCTCCTCTGTTCCTCCAGAAGATTTGCACGTCCTGGCAGACACCACAAGCTTTTGTTTTGGGTTGGGAAGAGCACAGAAAGGGTTTATGCTACTGTTTGCTCCACAAGAGCTGGAGCAGCTTTCCTTGGGCTTGCCATTTCCTGAGGATTTGCTTCACTTCTCCAGTCCCTGGGATGGAAATTTTATTCCTTCCCAGTTTGCACTGATGATGTTTAGTAGAGATCTGAATACTTTTTCACTTCATTTTCAGGTGTTTGGCACCAAACATTGGCTGATCAACTCCCCTTAGTTTGTCTTATTTTATTGTTCCAGCCTTTGATGCCAGGGGGTTTTTGCCTGTTCCCAAAATCAGTTGTCAGGGGACAGCTCTCCCCATCCCCTTCGTGTTCCTGCACCTCTTCCCACTTCTGGGAATTTCAGAAGCAGTGAAACATGGTGGATTTATGGCCCAGAGTTGCTTTTTATGGGATGCTGGTTCTTCACTTCTGTGCATTCCACAGGATTTGTCCATTCAAGGGATCAGGGTAAACCCCAGGTGTGAGGTGGTCCTGGGACACCTATGGACACCTGAGACTCATTTGGTGTTTGTGGGGGACCAGAGGGGGCTTGGGACTGGCTTTGGGGTCTGCCCAGGTGTGGCAGTCCCTGGGGCAGAGGGATTGGCTCCTTTTTGGTGAAGGTTCAGCAGGACCTGGGGATCCTGAGGGCTGGAGCAGCTCCCCAGTGAGGAGAGGCTGAGAGGGTTGGGATTGTTCAGCCTGGAGAGGAGAAGGCTCCAGGGAGAGCTCAGAGCCCTGCCAGGGCCTGGAGGGGCTCCAGGAGAGCTGCAGAGGGACTGGGGACAAGGCATGGAGGGACAGGACACAGGGAATGACTTTAAGCTGATAAGGGGTAGATTTAGATGGGATTTTGGGAATTAGGAATTGTTCCCTGGGAGGGTGGGCAGACCCAGAGCAGCTGTGGCTGCCCCTGGATCCCTGGCAGTGCCCAAGGCCAGGCTGGACACTGGGGCTGGGAGCTCCTGGGACAGGGGAAGGTGTCCCTGCCATGGCTGGGGTGGGCTAGACATCCTTTAAAGTTTCTTTCCAACCCAAACCATTTTTATTTTAGGATTCTTTGCCTTGCTGCAACCCCAGGCCATGATTACCAGGTGGGCAGACAGGTGAGCTGAGCTCAATCTCGTCCTTGCTGCAGGAAACATCCCTGTTCCCAGGCTGGGGGGAGTTTTTGGGAGCTGCTGCTCCTCATTCCCTGCTCCTGCAGCTCTCTGGGAACGTGCAGCTTTCCCAGCCATCCACCCGATGGCAGCACAGCGATGGATGTCACACTCCCGGCCTTCCCTCCCAACCCTCGCTCCCACAGAAGCAGCAGTTTTCCCACAATCTCAAAACCAACCAACCAACCAAAAAAAAAAAAACCCAAAAAAACAAACCCACAAAAAAAACCAAACAAAACACCACACCAAAAAAACCCACCAAAACCAAAAACCAACCCCCCCCCAAAAAATCCAAAAAACCCCAAAACCAACAAAAAAAAAGGCACAAAAACCCCAACAACCAAACAAAAAGCTGTCCACAACCCCCCCCCCCGACAAAACCAAACCAAAAAACCTGACAGCAACCCAACAAAAAAATCCAAAGAAAATTTAAAAAAAATGAACTTTTTTTTTAACTCATCATGTTGTCCAACATTTTTGTTTAAACTCCTAGTTGAGATATATACATTTAGTAAATAATTCCCATAGTTCTGACTTCTGGTAAAGCACATATAAAACAGACCTCCAAAATTCCCAGCATGTGGCCAAACTCCCATTTTCGGAGTGGATGAAACTGGGCTTTCCTCATGCAATTGCAACTGCATTAAGTCATGAAGGAGGGTAATACAATGTACCATCATTTTCAAGTAATTTAATCACGAAAACTAAAAATTTGGAAGCAAACAGATATTTTACTTAATAGAAACCATCTGCACTGTACAGTAGGCAAATTGTATAAAAATGAATAAAACTGTCTCTGGAGGAAAATGACTCAGGCACCAGCTTATATAATGAAGATGTATATGTGCCTTTTAGCATTTGCATTGTCTATTAGAGTAGGTAAATCGCCGTGCTGGTGTAAGGAAACAGCTCCAGATTTTATTGCCATCCTGTGACTGATGGCAAAGGCAGCAGGGGAAGTCATTCCTTTAGAGGGGCTTGCTCCACACCCCAAATGCTTTGGATGGGAGAGCTTCGCTTCTGGGGGCACATTTTAGGATTTTCCTGGGGAAGGACTTTCCCTGATTTGGGCTTTTCTTGCTTGGTTCAGGTGTGGCTTATTTGGAATTGTTCAGGGAGAATTTGCTACTGAGTTTTGTTTGATAGAGCTGGTAGATGAGTTTTAAACAGGTCCCTTAAACTGGTCCTTTAAAGTAGTCCCTTAAACTGATCCTCGAAAGTAGTCCCTTAAACTGATCCTTTAAAGTAGTCCCTTAAACTGGTCCTTGAAAACAGTCCCTTAAACTTGTCCTCTAAACTGGGTTTTTAAATTGATCCTTTAAACACGTCCTCCAAACGGATCCTTTAAACCCCCACCCAGCTTGTTCCACACTCCAAAAGCTTTGGATGGGAAAACTTCACTGGTGGGGGCACATTTTAGGCTTTTTCCAGGGAAGGATTTTCTCTGATTTGGGCTTTTTTTCTTGGTTCAGGCCTGGCTCATTTGGGATTGTCCAGAGACCTGTCTACTGAGACTTTTCTACAGGTCCCTTAAACTGGTCCTTTAAAGTAGTCCCTTAAACTTGTCCTCTAAACTTGGTTTTAAAACTGATCCTTAAACCAGTCCCTTAAACTGGTCCTTTAAACCCTCACCCAGGCTGTTTCAGACCCCAAAAGCTTTGGAAGGGAAAGCTTTACAGGTGGGGGGATGTTTTAAGCAGATTGCTTTTCCTGGGGAAGGATTTTCCCTCAGTTGGGCTTTTTGCTGCTTGATTCAAGCCTGGCTTATTTGGGCTTGTCCAGGGAGGATTTTCTGCTGAACTTTTATTTGGCAGAGCTGGGTGGATGAGCTTTAAACAGGTCCTTTAAACTGGTATTTTACTGGTATTTAAATTTGGTCCTTCAAACCCCACCCAGCAGAAGGTGCAGGTTTGGCTGGTCCCTGCTGCTGGCACTTCTCCCTTCCCCTGTTGTTGAAGGACAGATTTCCCTACTTTTCCAAATATTTATTCCCTGGCAGTCGGCAGCTTTCCTAAATGATGGCAAATAATATGAATTATTCAACCACAGGGCTGCAAGAGCCCGCCTCCAGCCTGCTTTTAAAATGAAGTTTATAAGAGCCACTTGCAGGGGCTGAGATTTAACACTGGAAATAAATGTGCCCTGCCTTGAAAGCTTTGGATTCTTTCTCCCAGATCCACAATGAGATCTGGTGAGGAAAGCAGGAATTTTCTGGCACATTTTTTAACAAGGAAAAATCCCAACTTCCCAGTGTTATTCGTGCTTTTACTTTCTCAGCTGAAATGTTGAAGGATGGGGGAGGAGGGAAACCTGGGTGATGCAAAAGCAGCTTTATTTTTATTTTTGATTTGGGAAGAGTAAGGAGGCAAAAGCAGAATCAGTTTCCCCTTGAATATTAAAGCAGGTTTGGTGATGAGAACATTTTACATTAACAAATATGTAAAGTAAAAATACGTCCCAAAAGACTGAGACTTCTGTGAATTTTAACCAAATTAGATGCAATTTTCTGCCCTGAAATTCTCACTTTCTGTTGTTTTAACCCCCAGATCCACACAAGCCTCACCTGCCCTGGTGCTGGAGCTGCTCTTTCACACCTGGAACACAAAACTTCATCAACATTTTGGGTAAAAATCTGCTTTTTACATTTTTTCTTTTCCTGAGTGTGGCTTTGGGTGTTTTTGATATGCCCCTGTGGTGTTTGAATGCTCTTTAAAAAATGAGCAAATCCTTAGGATCCAGATACTGTTTTTTAGCAAACAACAGTGTCAAGGTGAGATCTGGGGCTGAATTGTTTAAAAATGGATATTTAGGGCGAAGATGTTTTTGAGGGGCTCCAAAGCACCCTGGTCAAGGCAGTGGGAGTCATTCCTGACCTCAATAACTTGGATTAAAAACTTTATGACAAAAAATCCACACAAATCTTAGCCCAGACCTGCTGCACCGGGTGGAAGTGAGGCCATCAAGTTTAGAACAGGATCAGTCCCATGCCCTTAAATTCTTTATTAACACTATTTTGTTAATTAATATCCATTGCATTCATGAAAAGGAAAATGTCTTGGCTTGCCCATTCAAATCTGAACATAAAAAACTCCTTACCTGTGTTTTTATTTTGTGAGAATGTAACTCGCTTTGGGAAATCTCAGTTATTCAATTTTTTTTAACTAAGAGATGTAAGAAATTTAAATCCTTACAGATTTGTAATGTTCAAAATATAGTATTTTGTGTGTTCCTAAACCACAGGCAGAAAGAGCATTTTATCTTTTTATTTTTAAGTTTGGCGATTAATAGCCAGCATAACATGAAACTCTGAAATGGAAAGAGCCCCAGAGTCCAAAAGCACAAAGGAAATGGCTTCAGAATGAAGACATTTATTTTCTTCTTGCTTTCTTGTCCCATGGTTTATTTAGTTTCATGTGATTTGTGCCAGGACAAAGTGTGTTCTATAAACAAAAAAAGGGAAAAGGTTAAACCAGTAATGAAGTGCAATGATAATAAAAAATAATGATAATAAAATAAAAAAGAAAAAAAGATGGTTAACAAAAAGAAAAGAAGGGTGAGGAGTTACAAATACAGAGTGGGTGAGACAGTGGGACCCCAAACAACAGATTTATTAGGGAATTAAAATAACTGTGTTTTTTGGGGGAAAGAGGAGTGTTCAGAGCTCCATGGAGCGCGAGCACCAATCCCAGATCCACACGATGGCACTCTTAAGCTTTCAAACAATTCCATCCCCAGCGCCCAGCATTTCACCCAAACCCATTTTTTTCTCCTGCCAAAAGCCAAGGAGGAGCTGGCAGGGGGGGAACAGAACGCACAGGACTTGGAGTCCCTCTTGAAATCCCAAAGTCCCGAGCTGTCCCCATCCCACCCCTGCCGTGCCCCCGGGAGCTGCATCCCAAAGGATTTGGGGATGGTCAGGACACCCTGCAGGGCAGGGAGGACAGGGCTCCGGCCCTGGGCTGTCTGGAGGAAAGGGCACCTGAAAATACTGCTCTAGAGGCACCCAAAAAATCAGTTTAAAAGCCCTTCTGCACGGCAAGGGGGCCACAGAGCCCCCAGCCCGAGAGCGAGCTCGTGCCGGGACATTGATGGGGGAAAAAGGTCAGAGTTGTTGTTTTGGAGCTTTTCTGCACAGCCTGAGCTGTACAAAAGTCAGGAGTGTGGGCTGCTCCCTTCAACAGTGTTTGCTTTTGAGGGTGTTTTATAAACAAGAGTCCTGCAAGTCCTTCTGGAGCGCTAAATTCCATGGGGAAGGGAAGGGAAGGGAAGGGAAGGGAAGGGAAGGGAAGGGAAGGGAAGGGAAGGGAAGGGAAGGGAAGGGAAGGGAAGGGAAGGGAAGGGAAGGGAAGGGAAGGGAAGGGAAGGGAAGGGAAGGGAAGGGAAGGGAAGGGAAGGGAAGGGAAGGGAAGGTGTTGAGGCAGATCCTGCCCTTCCCAGCGCTCTCATTCCAAGGCTGCATCACCCTGGCTGGGAGCGATGGTGGAAAATCCAGCAAATCACTGCACAGCAGTACAGCCATGGAAGCAATTCCTGCTCTTTTCTCCCCTCTGCCCTCCTGCCAGGCAGGTTTGGGCTTTGTGCTCAGGGAGGATTTTCCAGCTTCCCTGTCCGCAGTGGTTGCCCAGGCAGCAGCTCGAGCCCTCTCACAAAGCTCAGCCTGGGGTTGGGTACAGGTTGCTGACCTCCTGTGTTTTCCTGGCAGGGGAAAAAACAAGACCTTGCTCCTTTGTTTCCTCCTTCACCTGAAAGGATCCTCTACCTTTGGCTACAGAGCTCCAAATTCTCCACCAGGTCTTGACCACCAGCATTGAAGCCACTGCTCCTGCTGGGGCAGCCTGTGCCAAGCTGCTGCTCAGGGAAGAGTTTCTCCTCACCCTTGCACTGATCCAAAAGAAAAGGGCATTTCATCAGCAGCTGGAGCAGGAGTGAAGTTCGGAAGGTTCCAGCAGAGCCCCTGTGTCACCTGTCCTCATATCCTTGCTGCAGGAGTGGGAATTAATCCTGAAAAAGTGGGCACAACCCCTTATTAAAAACTCAGTGGCAAAGGGTCACTGCAACACCAAATCAGGGGCAGCCAGAGCACAAAATCCTAGAAAAAAATAGACAAATTTCTGACTCTTACACCAAATGAGCCCTTTGTGGGGATGATCTCCAGGTGCCAGGGTAACCCACATCCTAAAGGTACAAAAATAATGAAGATCCCAAAGGTCCCAATATAATGCACATCCTAAAGATCCCAGTATAATGCACATCCTAAAGGTACAAAACTGCACATCCTAAAGGTCCCAATATAATGTATATCCTAAAGATCCCACTGTAATGTATATCCTAAAGGTCCCAATGTAATGCATATCCTAAAGATCCCACTGTAATGCATATCCTAGAGATCCCAGTATAATGCACATCCTAAAGATCCCAGTATAATGTATATCCTAAAGATCCCAATATAATGTATATCATAAAGGTTCCAATATAATGCACATCCTAAAGATCCCAGTACAATGCACATCCTAAAGGCTCAGCACACTGGGAGAGGGGCTGGTACCAGTTTGGGGGCTCTGCAGATGAAAGAGCTCTTCCTCCACAATGGGATGTGCCCAGTCCTGGTGAGTTTTGGGGTGTTGGGGGAAAGCAGGGTGGGTTGGGCAGGGGCAGGGCAGGAGTTGGGAATGAAGATTCCTGCCTGGTGACTCTTCCTGCTGCTTTCTGGGTGTGTGTGGGCTTGGGGTCGTGTTCTTGCTGTCACCCAGCACCCACAGGGGCTCTCCTGAGAGCGGGGAGAGAGGCTCCTGAGCTGGGCTGGATCACATCTCTCGAGAGCTGCCAAGCTGGGGTTAGAGGGCATCCTCCGGGGAGTGCCCAAAACCAACACGATTATCTTGATTATGAATATTTGCATTGGCAGGACTGCTGTGGGTTTGTGTGGAGAAGCACAGTCCCTCCCCTGCTCGGTGCTGCACGGCTGCTGAGCCTGTGGAGCAGCAGCTGGTCCAGCTCCAGAGTGGACAATCCCATTTTTTTGGTGTTTTCCTAAATGTCAGGAGGGTTTATGGTGCAATCCGTGTTAGTGGCACCTCCTTTGGGGCAAATCCTGACACTGGCCCCAGGGTGTGATGCACTGAGCCTGGTGTAGATCTCCTGGATCTTCAAAGGAGAGCTGGGACCTGTATTTTAGATGGGTGTGGGAAATTTGGCCATATTTTTCCAGCATTCCTATGTATCCCAGGCACCTTAATTCTCTGTATTATCCCTCTAAAATCAGCCAATTCTTGCTGAAACTTAGTCCAGTGTCACTTTTTAAGAAACACCCCCAACCTTTACAAAACAATTCCTGGCATTCCAGGGGTTAAAAATAATTCATTCCTTGGATTTTTCAGCTCTTAATTAGACAAGAGATTATTTGAACTAACCAGGAAACAATGATTTGGGCAGGGATCACTCTCTGGGTATGTTCTGCCTTATTTTTCCTAAAGAGATCCTTTTGTTTTGATTTTTGGAGCATGAGCAGGTCAAGTGTCATCCCTGACTCTTTTCTTTTCTTTTCTTTTCTTTTCTTTTCTTTTCTTTTCTTTTCTTTTCTTTTCTTTTCTTTTCTTTTCTTTTCTTTTCTTTTCTTTTCTTTTCTTTTCTTTTCTTTTCTTTTCTTTTCTTTTCTTTTCTTTTCTTTTCTTTTCTCTTCTCTTCTCTTCTCTTCTCTTCTCTTCTCTTCTCTTCTCTTCTCTTCTCTTCTCTTCTCTTTTTTCTTTTCCATTTAATAGAAATATAATGGAGGGATTTATTGCTGGAAATAGAATTTTGTACTGAGATTCCAACACTCAGTTAAGTTCATTAGTCCTAAAACTCCACTTTTTTTTCATTGCTGAGCACATCCTTGCTGTGTTTTCTTGCTAACTGAAGCAGGAAATTGGGTTGGTTTGTAAATATGCTTAAAAACAATAGATCTGTGCCTAAGAAGAAGAACTTGGTGTTGTCTCAAGTTATTGGCAGAGCTTTTCCCTGGAAAAATCTGGGCAGGGGAATGCGGCAGGGACTCCTCAGTGCAATTACGAGATCTCTCCGGAGGCCACCTGCATTTTGGGCTACAGGGGAGGGGAATTTATTCCACTTCATTCTGGATTTGGGGAGCAAAAGGCCCAGGCATTCACGTGGGGGCTGCAGCAGCTTTGGGGGGTGCTGGTTCTTCCTCTGCACCCCAATCCTGCAGCCCAGCCCTGGGTTTTGGAGGCAGGTCTGAGCTTCCCCTTCTGAAATGCAGAATGCTCAATGAATGGCAAAAGTGCTTTTAAAAGGGGCTCGTGGAACACTTTGAAAATATTAATTAGTGTGTTGAAGCATTCTGCATAGCATATCATAGTAAAACTGCTCCAGGGGGTTGCTTGGAATGAATTATTAATATGAATCCCTCTCTCCCTTATGCTTCACACCCTGATTTTATGGGACTTGGCGTGGGTTGGGGTGTCTATTAGATTCACTTATTGCCTGTTTAGTGGGAGTACTTTGTAGACTGCATCAAAAGGTCACTATTTTTATTTTTTTTCTCCAGAATCCCAAATTTTAATCAGTGAAAAAGACTAAATTCCCCCAAATGCGGAAGGAGAGCTATGAAGAAAAAAATAAAGAAAAAAAGAAGAAGCAAATCACCACAAAACCAAGAGTGAAATAATTTTGTGTGCAGGTGGGGAGTAAGTTCAGGCCCTGGGCCCAGGCTGGTTTAGGAGCATCACTGTGGGGTTTTCCAGAGCTGGAATGGCACAGCCACATGCAAATCCCACCTCCAGCCTTGTCCAAACCACTCCAAGAAGAGCAATTCTGCTAAAACACTCTCGTAACATGTTCATGCTTCCTTCACAGCCATTTAGATGCCTTGTACCACAAGTAGAAAATTCATTAAATTCACAGAGCACAGTTCCTTTTCCCCTCTTGGCTTTACAATATCACAGAGCTGAACCTGTTAACCTAACACTGAAAGAGAAAAGCTGTGCTTAAAAAAAAATAAAATTGTTTTTCAGCTCTTGAGGTCTGCTTTGATGAAGTCCCTCGTGTGCAAATATAAATAAATCCATAAAGTAATTTGACTTTTAATTCATACTTGGATTATGGAAATATTTGTATTTGCATGGCTGCTAGACTGAATTACAAAGGGGTTTGAGGGTCCAGTTTTCAGTCTTGGAAGAAAAGAAACAGGAAAATGATGGTTTAGGAAAAAGTGGCACCTGAGACACAGAGATTGCCAAGGGACAAAGGGTTGTGGCAAAACCCAATTTGTTGTCACAGAACCCCAGGCTGGTTTGGGTTGAAGGGAATTTAAAGCTCATCCCATTCCAACAGGGACACCTTCCCCTGTCCCAGGTGCTCCAGCCCCAGTGTCCAGCCTGGCCTTGGGCACTGCCAGGGATCCAGGGGCAGCCCCAGCCGCTCTGGGAATTCCATCCCAGCTCCTCCCCAGCCTCCCAGGGAACAATTCCTAATTCCCAATATCCCATCCAAATTTACCCTCTTCCAGCTAAAACCATTCCCCTTCATCCTATTCTGCAGAGGGACACTGAACTTTGGGCTTTGGTCTCATCCCACATCCAGAATTTCCAGTGTCTGCAGCACTGCACTGAGTGCTGAAGATGGAGAGAACATTTTCCTCATAATATTAAACAAAAAAGAGCAATGAATAAGAAGTTGATTTCTGCATCTGAAAATAGATGCTTAAAAATAGATCTGTGTGGCACCTTTGAAAGTCCAAGGAGATGGAGTTTAAGCTTTCTCTGCAAGAAGCAAAAGGAAAGAAGAAAGGGAAAGCTGCTCACAAACAGCAGTGACATTCTGGAAGCAGAAAGGTTTCAGTTTATTTATGGTGTTAAAAACTTCAGGCAGAGTCATCATTTTAAAAAGCAAACCGCAGAGTGAAAAATGCCAAGGAGATTACTAATAATGGCACTTCTTTTCCCCCTTTTTCTTCCTTTTTTAAAAATTTAATTAAAAAAAACAAAAGGTGAGAGACAGCATGTTCCACTGGAGTCTAATAGAGAGCATAAATCTGCACCATCTGCAGAAGTTTGACACAGATTTGCCTCTCTTGCTGTACTTCCCAGGAGTTCTGAGCTGCAATTCCTGGTTGATGACAGCTCGCTGCAATTATGACAGAAAGCAATCATTAGCATCAGCCCTTCCTTACTTTTAGGAGAACCAGCAGCTTTTTCATTTGTGGGGGTTTTTTTGTTTGTTTTTTTTTTTTTTTTTAAAGCAATCCTGAGAACTCCCCTGCTTTAGGAGTTTAGCTGCTGATGGATTTTTCTAAGGAAAGGATCATCTTACGCTTTCTCAAGTTGTGTTATTGGCTCTATGAAATGTCTTTTTTTTCTGCTTTTTTTCTGTTCCAGAGGAGAAATGTTGCCAACTGATTAATATTTTAAGCATGTAGACAACCTGCAGACCTTGCTCTTCGACTCAGATTTCTCCTTTCTCCCTCCCCAAAAATGGTTTTGCTGCTTTAAACTCATTGTTCAGATTTCCTACTCCCAGGTGAGACGTGATTATTTATTCACTTCATGTCACCAAAATTCAGGACAAATAATTCTAGAAAGAGTTCAGCAAACAGTTAAAACAATATCACGTGGAATCTCTGTGGAGTTTGGCTGAGATTTCAGCTCCTTGCTTAAAATTATGTGGGTCAGCCTTATGATGTGGGCAGTGAATAGGAAAATCTGCTGCATTTCAGGCACTGAATTTTCCATGTCTTTAAAGAAAATGCTGGTGATGTTTAGTGCAACAACCTCTAGGATGCCAGTTTAGGGGTTTGTGTGTGCTCAAGGTAGGGCAAAGGAAGTTACAGTGTGCAGTTCAGCTCCTCTGGATAATTCATGGAGATTTGGTTTTATTTATTATTCAGATTTAGAATTCAATATTCCACATTCTCGTGTGCAATTTTAAGATGAGAAACTGAGAGTTTTTGTGAGAAAAGAGAGATAAAGGAGCTGAAGAAGAACTGCCAGTGGCTTCTCTGTGCTGGCTAAGCCCCAAACCCGTGATGGCTTTTTGTGAACCTTGAGGCTGGGTGAGAGGAGCCACCCCAAAATTGCACCAAAACTGGAAAGTTGGTGTTTAAAATGAAAAAACCCTTCCTGATATTTTTTTTTCTCTAATAAATTCTGCATTCCTATTTCTCTTCCCATCCCTTTTGTTTGTTCACTCTTGATTTATATCTACATGAGAATTTCACTTTGGACTACTTTGAATAAGCACCAAACCCAGATTTAATTTTCATAATTCGTTATTATTGAATGTCCTTCTTCTCACCCCAGGTTTCTCCTGAATTTTTAGTTTGACTTTACTCTTGTTGAAGCATTCATGGGAATAACTTCTAGAGCACAACAGACATGGCAAGTGCAGCAGAATAAATTCTGATTTAAAAATTAAAAAGAAATAGAGAATTTCTTCATATTGAGAGTCCTGAATGGCAACTGGCAACAGGTAAATTGCACAAAAGGTGCTGTGCAGACCTTACATGAGTGCAGAAAGAGGATTCTTTTGCCAGTGAATGTTAGGGAGATCTACAGGTCAGAAAAGGTATAAATTAAAAAGGATTCAGAACTATAAAAACATATTTATGGAAAGACTGGTTCTGCACCTCAGAGGTTCTCCCTTTCTTTCTGCTTCTTTGACTCTAATTCTGATCTTGCTCCTGCTCCCTGGTGATATTCAGTAACTCCTCGTCAACTTTCTGCTTTCACTGAGATCAGGGACCCATTTAGGTGCACTCAACCTGGGCCTACCTGAGTTTTTCATCTGCAGGCAAGCTGGGTTTGAGCTCGTTTTAGTGGTAAAATCTGCATCTTAAATATTTGCAGAGTTCCTCACATCTGTTGTAAAACCACAGATGTGCCTCTCCGTAGATATATATACTTCAGTGTGATATATTATGTTTTATAATTAAAATTTTATTGAATTTTAATATAAAAACAAATTCATACATTAAAAATTAAGTAGAGAACAAACACGTGTGGTATCAGGAGGATACCAGCTCCAGTGCAGTAGGACAGCAACATCTGACCCATAAAAAACACCCTGCTTTACTTATAAAATACCTTTGTGGCTGGGAGATTCGTGGGATGTATTACTGAGGTTCCAATATTTGGGAAAAATAATATTGTTTTGTCACTTCCATTGATGAGGAAAGGAGCAGCCTTTGAAATCTCTCCATCAAACAATGGAAAATGGATTTTGACAGAGCATGATCTCCCAAGTAGCAGAGAGTTATTTGTAGGATAAAGTCAATATTTTAGAGGAGAATAAAGGGGTTTATTTCTTTCAGGGTCCAGGGAATCACAAGAATTTGGATACTGGAGATGTGAGTTTGAATCCAGGAATAACCCAGCCCTTGCTTGTCCTCCTTCCCTGGGCAAAGGTAAGCACTGGTTGCACAGAGTAACTTACTCCTTGGAGGATGTGTGTCAGCAAGGATGCAGAGACAAGAGCTTGGAGTACCCAGAAGAGGAGGAATGGTTTCAAACCATTGGGGTTAGAGGGGATATTGGGAAGGAATTGTTCCCTGGGAGGCTGGGGAGCAGCTGGGATGGAATTCCCAGAGCAGCTGGGGCTGCCCCTGGATCCCTGGCAGTGCCCAAGGCCAGGCTGGACACTGGAGCTGGGAGCACCTGGGACAGGGGAAGGTGTCCCTGCCATGGCAGGGGTGGGAATAGGATGAGATGGGTGGAATAGAATGAGCTTTAAGGTCCCTTCCCACCCAAACCACTCCATGAATTTATATTTCTGCGATAATTACATCCTATAGTCTCAATAAGAGATGGTCCAGAGCAGTTCACCAAGAAGATTTAATCTTTATTTCACTGTCAGCTTTGTGGATAAAATTGCTGTTTGGAGAAATTAATAACCCAGCCTTGGTCAACAGCAGGGACAAGCAGATATTTGCTCTCCACCAATTCCAACTCATGGGCACCACTTTGCTGTCCCTTCGCTGATCCCATTTTTCCCTGATAAAAAGCAAACCCCAGCACAGGATGTGTGAGAGAAAACTGTGCTGAAATATTTGAATGCTGTTACATAAAGGGGCGATGAGCCTTTGCCTTGAACGCTGCTTTCATTTCCATTTCAAAAAAGGTACAGCTGAAGTGTAAAAAGTTCAGAGAGGGCTGATGGAAATGATTAGACAGAGGGTGAGATGTGCTTGTGACGAGAGCCTGTCAAGTTTGGAACAGGAATTTCCTGGCTAACAAGGATGAAAATGGCAAAAATGTATCAGATAAGGAATAGCTAATGGGGAATATCTCAGGAGGTTGTTGAGGATACCTTTTTTCCTCCACTTTCTGCTGACACAAGAATCCTGGAACAGCCAAAAGATGCGGCAGGGTCCACACCATAGGCTGGTGACGAGAGACAGGGCTTTGGGCTGGGATGTGGGATCATTGCCACAGGAATTTGAGACATCAGGAGTGTTTAAAGAATGAGGAATTAGAGATTTGGGTCGCATTATTTTCATTAGATCAGGTAAAACTAAGAGATAGGCTCATGGAATCATTAAGGCTGGAAAAGACCTCCAAGATCATCAACTTTGATCTCATCCCACCAGTGCCCACTGAGCCACATCACAAAATCACTCAGTTTTTGGACACTTCCAGGGACGTGACTCCACCGCTGCCCTGGGCAGCCTGTCCCACTGCTTAACCACTTTTTCTATAAAAAATCTTTCCTGATATCCAACCTGAATCTCCCCTGGTGCAGCTTGAGGTGGGATCTCATTCCACATCAGCTCCTGGGGCAGAGGGAGGTGTTTCCCTAGGGCTGCCTCATCTCTTTGCTGTGCCTCCTGAACCTTTTCCAAGGCCTTTGGAAGTTGTGCCCTGTCTCCAGCCCTCCCACGTCCAGCAGCACCATCCTCAAAGGAGAAAACAGGCCCAAGCTCTGCTAAAAAAGTAAAATTTAACTTTTAAATCAGTTTAATAACCCACATAGTCATTTTTTCCGCTGTTATTTGAGAAGTCAGGTAGGAGCAATACCTGGAAGCTTCACTGATGAGCAGAGCCAGGGGTGATGTGAATCCAGAGTCCAGCAATTCTAGGCAGAGAAATTCTGGAGGAGCACACCCAGCCCCACGTGCCCTGAGCTCAGCCTGACTCTGCACCTCCAGCTTCTCCCACACTTCCCCAATTAAACCATTCAGAACTCATATTAACGAGCTGTCCACAGCCCTGCAAACTGATTTATCTGCTGATGACAGTCTGAGCTGCTGCCCAAACTGCTGGAGAGGAAAAGGTCTTTAATTTAGGGGTTGTTTTCTTTCATACTTGTTCCTTTTCCCACTGATTTTCACTTGCTGTTGCTTCACAATTAACTCAAGGTCACAAGTTTAGGAGGTATCACAGGGTGATGTCAGCTCCACTTGGCATAAATAATATTTGTGTTCCTGTTTGTTAAATGAATGGATTAAAATAGGATTTTATTGGAGTAATGAAGCTTTTTATTTATTAAAAAAATTGGATTTTTCAAAGAGGATTGCTAAATCATTACAGATAATTATTTTTAAGGACTCTTTTGAAGGTGTCACTCCCCATGGCAGGGGTTTGGAATGAAATGATCTTTAAGGTCCCTTCCAGCTCAAACCATTCTTTGATTCTGTGATTCACTGTTGTTATTTGTGCTCTGAGGATTTACTGAAGAGGAGTTTTTCAGGTTGGAAATTTATTGAGAGCATGAAGAGCTGATAGTTTCTATCTGGTGAAAAAAGAGGTATTTTCCTCTATTCACACATTTACATTGTTAATCTGCAAACTCACCAACACATCTGAACACACAGCTGAGTTATTCACCATTTACACTTTCTAGAAATCCAAAATAAACCTGTGATGAAAGCTTGGATTATTCACAGATAATCTACAGCTCTCCCAAACGATCACTTTATGACTGTGCACACAAAAACCAAACTCCTGGCTCATTTTTGATTTGGAAAAAAAGAAAACCCAAACCCTTCAGAAATGATGAATAGTAATTGTCAGGAATTTGTTTTGGAGGGGACTGTCCTTATGTTGTCACATGTCCCATTAACACTGGCAGCAGGATATTGATTAACCACAAACAAACTCTACTTGCAATTATATCACTGCAAAGGAGCAACAAGAAGAAACTAAAAAAAAAAATTAAAATTTAGAGGTCTATAGATATTGTTTTGGTGAGTCTCCAGCAAGATGATTTACAGATAAAACAGAAAAAATGGTGATAAGTTTAAAATATGTTATTTTGGAACAGCTTATATTTAACATTTTTTTCACTATCAAATGGTCTTAGGGAAAATTAAAATTCTATGAACTTGCAGTAAATCCCTAAATATTTGTAGTTGGATATTGATAGAAGACAGGGAAAGGGAAAATTATCATCCCTGCCGTGTCAGTGCTCTTCTGTTCTGATGTTTCACTTCCAGGAAAATTTTCCTCAGTACCAGCTGTCTTAGAGCAAAGGAAAAGCCCATTGAGTTATCTCAGTGTTTTCAAGAAAACTCTCACTGATAATAGAAAATAACAACCTTTAGACAGCACTTTTTATACCAGACTGTAAAATTTAATCGAGGGTTTTATCTTGCCATTGAAATTTGGGGTTTTTTTTAAATAAAAATCCTAGAAAACATTATTATTTCTGTTCAGTCCTTTTTCTAAGGAATGGCTGCAGAATTGACTCCTTTTTTTATTTAAATACTTCCAGAAGCTGTTGAATGACACAGGACTCTTCATAGGGTAAGGTTAATGCCTCAGAGGTTTGGAAAAATCCCAACCTTTCTCCTGATGTTGAAGACTATTTTCACATCTAGGAGTGTCTTGGGGAAAAAAAGAGAAGAAATTATATTTTACAGGAACTTGGTGAGGGATACACAACCTCTGCGGGAGGGTGGGAAGCTGCACCCCATCCAGGGATTTTTGGGAAACTCCACCCTCATCTAGGGATTTTTGGGAGGATGGAGCCTGTAGGCTTGAGGCACCTCGTTCAGCATCAGAGGGAGGATAGCAGGAGCTGCCTGGGATAATCCCAGAGGATGCCCTAAACGCTCGTGTGTTTTGCAGCACTTTGAGGCTTTTTTGATGCTTCTAAGGAGGATGCAATTAGCTTTTCAATGATAAATAAATTAGAGATAGTTGATTTTGCCGTTCACACATTTGTTTTCTTTGCTTTCATGAGGGACTGCAGCCTGTTTATGATTTTCTCAGAAGTTTGAGAGACTTGCTTTGCTTAGTGACAAATCCTCCCCTCTAGGCAGCACAAGAAAAAAAAAAAGAGGAAAGCAAAGATAGTGGGGACCTGTAAATGGCCAGTGTGTCTGCAGGGAAGGGAATCCCCTCAGGAATCCCGGAGGTTTGGTTTGTTTCCTGGCTGTTTATTTACGTAATTAGAGCTCGTAATTCCACACAAGGCAAAGGGAAGAAGAAGCAGCAACAAAAGAAATCATGGGAAAGCACAGGCTAGAATCATTTGGTTATGCAGGACTGGAATAAGGCTCTGGTGGAATTTCACGGTTGGCTTTGGCTCTGCAGGTGGTGGTCACCAGCTGGTCTCCAGCATGGGTGGGATTTAATGAAATCATGGAATGGTTTGGGTGGGAAGGGACCCTAAAGTCGCTCCAGTGCCACCCCTGCCATGGCAGGGACACCTTCCCCTGTCCCAGGTGCTCCCAGCCCCAGTGTCCAACCTGGCCTTGGGCACTGCCAGGGATCCAGGGGCAGCCCCAGCTGCTCTGGGAATTCCATCCCAGCTCCTCCCCAGCTTCCCGGGGAACAATTCCTTCCCAATATCCCATCTAAAATTAACCTCTTCCAGCTTGTAAACATTCCCTGTGTCCTGTCCCTCTATCCCTTACCCCCAGTCCCTCTCCAGCTCTCCTGGAGCCCCTTCAGGCCCTGGCAGGGGCTCTGAGCTCTCCCTGGAGTCTTCTCCATGCTGAGCAATCCCAATTCCACCACTTGTCATCACCCAGATCCTGTGCAGAGATTTTCTCCAGTACCACGTGCTGCTGAGGGAGAAGCTCTTGAGCAGTCTGTGCAACCTTTGAGGACCATGGTTTAGAGAGTGACATCCAAAGATTTGCAGTGTAAGTTTTGATAATTCCCTTTCATTTAAATTTGGTAATTATTTTGTACATTACAGCTCGGTGTTCACACCCACTTAGACAAATCTTCCTATGGTTTCAGAGTTTCAAGCAGTTCCAAGAGGTTCGTAGAGGAGGTTAGGGTAATTCCACCACTAACCTGGAGCTGCTAACAGGCTAAAAGTGTGCTATTTGGAGAAAATTTTTGCTTCAGGACAGAAAGTATCTGAAAAAAATGCTTAAAGTAGCAAGAGTGTGGCTTGGACTTTGTACAAAAGAAAGAATAAAATACTTGTAAAAAGCAAAATCCAAGTCGAAAGAAATACTCTGCATAGTCATGTTAAAAGGGAGGTTAGTAAGGTCAAGGATAAGTTTTGTTTTGAGAACTGTGCTGCTGAGGAGTGCAAAGAATAACAAATAAGAAAAATGTGCCTTTTTTCCTATCTCCTCCTGAATGAAACAGCATTTTGTGGAAGGTCAGTCACTGGGAACTGATGAGGGATGATAGAGGCAGGTTCCCAGCTCAGCTGTACAGATAATTTCAGTCCCATTCAGTGTGGGCAGTGGAATGAGGCTGTCCCAGCTTTGTCTCCAGGTGCATTTCCATCACACCCAGCACTGCCAGCTGGGAGATCACATCACGCACATTGTATTAGAGCAAGGAAATAGGGGCAGCAATAGCCCGGCCAGCGGGGCACTCCAGGCAATCAGAGCAGCCCAGCCACCCTCAGCTGAGACTTATAAACTGCAAGAAGTGGGGAAATGTAATTTTTTTTCCTTCCTAGAAACAGCTTTTATCCATGTGTGCTTGTGTGAGAAGCAGCGAGGTGGGAGAGGAAGCACAGCCAGAGCTCTTCTACCCACCCAGGACAGGATGGCCACGGATCCTCTGGTCTGAAACTCTCCCTGTCAACTCCCAGGGACATCTGCTGGGTCTGAAAAAGGTGGAACTGGTGTCTCCACACTGAACAGGCTGGGAGCAAGGTGGGTAACAGGTGTAATTAAAGGAAATGTGATTAAAAATTATTTCCAAGTAGTTTCTCCTCCAACACCATCGTGGAAGGGCTGGTTGGGCTCAGTGCTGTGGGAATAAATATCGTTGTGTAGATGATGGTGTGGAAAGTAAGCAAAGAGTCAGGTGGGAAATGAATTGGAATTGTCTGGAATTGGGTGATCAGAAATAGTTGCGCTATCAGAAATGAAACTGGAGAATCACAGACTGGTTTGGGTTGGAAGGGACATTGAAGACCACTTTGTTTCAACCCCTTGCCATGGATGGGGAGGATGACAGGCACCTGCCAAACTCTGGACATCTCCTGATGCTGACTAAAAAGAGAGACAAGGGGGGAAAAAAAAATCAAGAAGTCAAAAGAAATGATCCTGGTTGTGAAAGTCAGACCAGTCTCAAAGTGCTTAACTCAGGCTTCAAGTCCCTCAGCCCCTCTTGAGTGTGAAGGAAGAAGCTTCCCACATATTTTGGGAAGGGCAGGACCATGGGAACTGTGTCTGTTTGCCAGGCCTTTAGTGAGCACCTTGCCTGATATTAAGCAGAGGCAATAACTTTGTGATGACCTAAATTCATTTAAAAAAGAATTACTGATGTATATATTCAGGTCAATAGCACTTTCCCCAGGTTTCAATAATCGGATCAATTATCTGAATCCAATAAAATCTTATTAAAGAAATTCAGAATTATCTTTAGAATAGCTGGCCTTGTAGTCCCTGAGTAGGTTACAAAAACTGCTATGAAGAATTAGAGTGACCTACTTTCTGGGCGGTGCAGATATCATTATCATATCAGAGGTGCAGGCTGATAAGGCTATATGACTTCCATCTCTTATTGAAGAGAGTTTGATAAAACTCACACAAAACTTTAATCTAGCTCTCCAAACTATTTTATTTTCCTAAACACCAGCTGAAATTTGAAAAGTCAAAGCATTGCATGTGAAGATACACGTATCGAATTAAGTGAATGAGGTAAAGCCAACAGGGTGGTGAACACTTAAAGCACCTGGGGTGGGGACAAATTGTTGTTGTTGCAGGTCACAAATGCTTGGTCAGCCCAGGCACAGCCACGCTGAGCCAGAGGCACTTTGCACCTCCTTCCACAAGGTCAGTGAGGACTTGAATCCCAAGGCAGAGAAGGAATTACAAAAGCTAATGTTTTATTACAAAAGCCGATGGAAAACCTTCCAGCCTTCTCTCTGCCAGGTGAGATGTTTGGTTATTTTATTGCTTCTGAGACAACCACTTTGTTAAAATGTGGCTGGAAACTTCCTTGTGTTTCTAAGCTGTTTTTTGATGGGGCAGCATTTGCAGGTCTGGGCTGGGGAATCAGGCTGTGCTGGGCAGGATTTGCAACAGCAAATCTTTGGTACCTCTGAAGTAAACCTGACCTTCATGTTGGTTGTGTCTGGAAGAAGTGTTTCCTTAAAAAATACCCTGAGATATGTCAGGGCTGATGTTTGGAACGGTGGAAGACAGTGGGGATTTAACTGGGGCTGCAGTGGGCTCAGGGTGGACTCTGCACTGGTGTTTGTGGCATGGCACCCCTCCCTCAGGCAGAGGAACCAGTGAAGGAGGGGTAGGAGGTTCCTGCCCTGGTTCCCGGAGGTTCCAGCTGGTTTTGCATCAGCTCTGCCCCATCCAGCTGGAGGTGTGGAAGATGCTGTGCTCCTGTGCGGAGCATCACCATTCCCACCACAAGTGGTAAGGACCTTCTCCAAGCTGTACAAACTCAGAATCGGGTCACAAAAAGGGCTCCAAATGCTGGTAACCCTTTTGTGAGGTTACCAGAGAGGTGAGGCTGGAACTGCCTCGTGCCAACCACTGGAGATGGCACTGGAGCGGTGCTCACACCCTCCTGTGCCCCTCAGGCCGCTCTCCACCGCCCGGCAAGGCCGGCCATCCCTCACCCAACCACCCACGGCCGCAGGGCCGAGCGCGCTGAGGCGGGAGGGCAGCTGTGGGACCCCCACACCACCGAACCATGAGCGTGGCCAGGACGATTTTCCAGGAGTTAATTAGGAAGCCGAGGCTCTGGGAGCCTGTTGGAGAGCGCTGAGCAATCCCAGCTGCTCCGCGGGCCCCGCTGGCGTGGCAGAGCCAGGCCCTCCTCCCTCGCAGCCGCGGGCTTTGATCTCGCCAGTATCAAACCAGTTGGGCCCCAGTAGGGTGGTGGGAGCAGCGGGAGCCACTGGTGGCCTGTGGCTCAGGGCAGCCACCTTCTCTCCACACAGGCCCGCCGGCCCCCGCTCGGCGGTGGGACATCAAGGCAGGGCCGACCGACGAGCGCGTTAATTAGGAGGCTGAAATTATAATGTTGTGTTAAAGAACAAAGAGTCTCCAAAGGAAAAATATGTGCCGCATATCTGACAAAGATAAATTGGATTATTCAAAATATTCCTGATGAAATGTTACATTTTGCAACTAATTATCAATCTGTTTTATCTCCGGACCAGCTGGGCATTTTTGTGCATGCAAGACCTGCCTTACCAATGATCTTAAGATGTCACTGTAGCGTTTACATCTTTTATTTCAAGATTTAAATAACTAGGAAGTAGCTAATGTAATTCACTGCTGAGAAGAAAGGCTAGTTAGTTGAATGCTTTCCAAAGTGATCTTTTCCTAATGAACTTCTCTGGACTGTGAGTAATGAGGCTTTATTCAAATAATGTTTAAGAAAGGTTTTTATAATGTAATTTTTTTAAAGAAAGAGCAACATTTAATGCATTTAAAATATCTTTATTAATCCTATACTGCCTCATGTAGCATTAAAGCATTGTGAATATTTGGTTTTGTTCCTTCTGAATGTTCCTTTTGTGAAGAACTGGTTGTAGTAGCAATGGAGCTATAGAGATTGGGCAATTATCTCGTAAATGTTCAGTGATATCTTACAAATTACAGTCTGACATGATTACAGAGCCATTTTGCTGTAAAAGCATTTGTTGTTTAAGTATATTTATATACCACAGTGGTCTGTATTTCCCCATGTCCCTACTCAGACACTACTCCTATGTGCAAGCACTGAGCTTTGCTACCCCTTCTATAGCTCACCTTTGGGACAGCTGTGCTGAGATTAATCTGCTGGAGGTGTCATAAAAGTTTTCTTTTGAGTGTGATTTTGTGGTAGTTTTCAACTGGAATAGGAGAGGATACCTCATATGTTCCCTACAACAGCAGTGGTCTGCAATATTTTGGATTCTTTGTGAAGTTCTGAAGTTCTGAAAGCGTTCTGGCAAATTTTTTTTTTTGGGCACTGAACTGACAGGGTGGCCAAAAAAAATTAAGAAATGAACTACTTTAACATAATTCCTGCTTGGGCAATTTCTAGGAAGGGACAACCACAAATGTATTTGAGCAAACCTCCCTATTTTTGATTAACGAATGAAGTGGCATCATTGAATATGAGCTGATCTCATCCTCTGAAAGATTGACTCCTACTGCTTATGGGGCCTGACTGATACACCCCATGGCTACACACTTCTGAAGTTGGCTTTATTTACAGGAGAATATTAGCTCAAAAAGGACTTCACTCTAGAGCTTGAATTTTTCTGCTTCTATCTCCCAATAGTTTAGTTTTAAACACTATATCCAGCCTATATTCAAAGTTTTCCCAGAGAACAGGAACTGAATGTGGAGATTTCAGCCTGTGGAACATGGAATAAAACCAAAGCAATTTGCTCAGCCCATTGTTTTTTCCTCCCCCTTCTACAGAGTGAATTTTGTCCCATCTGATGATAATTTTAACTGTTCAGAGCAGGTTCTGCTTCATCGTAGAAATGAATTCTTTCTGCCTTTCAAAAAGGCTCTTTCCAAAGCTGATCAGTGCATTCCCTGCTTTTTTCCATGCTCTGTCGAGGCCTGATCCTGCTAAGAGCAGGAGGTGCTTGGCTCAGTGACCTTCTCCCAGAATTCCTGCCAGTTAGGAGTGGTCAGCACCCAGCAGGATTTGGCCTTTGCTTTGCACAAAAACCTCCCTCAGTTTGAATGTTTCATAATGTATGTTTAAACAGTCACAGCTAGCAAAGAACTTTGATGAGGCAAAGGGGTAATTGGATTTTCTTGTTCTATAATTAAAAACGTATATATTACATCCACATTAATACCAAAAGAGTTCATCGTGATCAGTGTTATTACAATGAATACCAAAGGATTTAACAGTGATTGGCCACTTAGTTTAAAGGGTACCTGAAATCATTAAATTGTTTGCTGGAGGGCTTTTAAAGGCCTGTTGGATCCCCTGCCACTCCATATTTTTTTACTCCTGGCCTGCAATGTGAGGTTTACTTTTACAAAGTAGGAGCAACAGGGTGATCATTTTCCTTTATTATTCCCTTATTGACTTCCAGTTAATTTTAATCTTTACATTAAGTGACCTCTATTAAGCTTGCCAGGTATCTGATTACTCTGCCAAGGTTGAGACCAGAAGGCGACCTATTGCACCACATCAATTGTCCTTCACAGAAGCCCTTACTGTTAATCAAGAGAGGAAGATTAAAGGAGATCAGAACTATCAGCCTGGAGTGAATTTTGCATTTGAATACACCTTTCTACCAGTGTGTGTGTGTATTGTTCTAGAAGAAAACAAATATGAGCTCTCAGGAGCAGCTTCTGCTCAAATCTCCACTGAGAGAAGTTCTCAAAGCAATGTGGTATCGGCAACCTTAACTCTGCCCTTAAACACTCTAATATGTTTGTAAAATTCTAAATTAGATACATTTTAATATACGTGTAAAACCCCTAAATAAGCTTTCTCATATTTAGTTTGGACAAATACAACTTTCCTATTTTTTTTCTACAATCCTAAAATGCTTACCTTTAATTTTGTTCAGTTCTACACAGGTATAAATGAGCTTAATTGACTCTCATTCTTAGAATCACTGAATCTTTTAGATTGGAACAGACGTCTAAGATCATCGAGTCCAACCATTAAACCTCCTTATCTTAGGTTATTTGATAGGTCAAGAGTTGACTCTTCTTCAGCACATGAATGTTCACACTTTGAGGCAGCTCCTTGGAGGTTGTTGGTCTTTGTTGGTCTTTAAATTCTTTGAAGAATTCCTTTTGGATAATTCAGAATTTAGCGTTTGTAGAATCCCTAAATTTGTATCAGTTTGTGAATTTTCATGTGGTAAATCCCAGAGACTCTAATTCATTAAACCATTTGTGTAGGATAAATTTTGGTCAAATATTAATTTTCTTGTATTCCATTCTTTCAATATGTTTTGGAACTTCGCCTGAAATTCTTAGGGACAAAAACTCTGAAATTATTATTGAATGCTACAGTGTGGGTCTAGAAAAGAGATAGTAAATCTGTGTAAAAATAAATGTATTGATTGTACCCTGATTATAATTATGCTGTTATACATTACGTTTCTGTAGTTTAAAAATTTAATCTTTTGTCTTCAAATGATCTCATGTACATGACTTCACCTTTGATCATCTACAGAAGTAAAAACACCCTTGAAATTTAAAAAGAAGGTAAGTTGGTGTTAAAATCAGAGTTTTAGTGCAATTAAATATTTGCAAGGTCAACTACTGCAGTCTAAAATATTCTGAACCAGTTCTGAATATATCAAATTAATAAATATATTCATAGAGGGAAAAAAGTGAGAATTAACCTTTTTCTAGCTAAGAAATCCAACAGGTGCTTTAAAAAGAGACCTGATCCTTTGGAAAGATATTTTTCGAAATATCTTTCCTCTTTTCCCTTTTTCCTGGCATCCCCATCCTGCACAAAGCCTCCCAAGCCTGGACAGTTTGTTCAGCTTTCCTAGGAGCTTGTGGAGCTTAATTTCAGTGCAAGGGATCCCAAGAGCTTTTCTCTTTTATAATCAATTCTACCTGCACGAACTTACTCTTCATATAAAAATGACCAGTTGGAACATGAGAATGTCATTTTATTGGGATTCAGGTCAGTAATTGTATTTATTTTCTTGTCAGAAGAGTCACCTCCAGCATTCAGTAATTTGATCATTGTGCTTAATTCATAAGAAAATTGGACTAACCCAACTCAGAAATACTTTTGTTCTATGGTTAACTCCTGTTTTTAAATAGTTTTATAATATAAAGTCTTCTATTTCCTCCAATTAGACAGAAAAATTGCTCAGCTCTTCAGCTTTCCAAGGGAAATTGGGAATGATTTAAAAAATTATGTGTTGATGCATCTTTATGACTTAAATCACAGCAAACATATTTATAACTTTTAAAGCATCGAGCATCTGTTCTTCTTCTTCCAGGCTGTGCAAACAAGAGTTCTTTGGCTTCCTCTAAAATATCCCTTTTTTTCAAAGTCCAACAGGCACACCATGGTCAATGACAAGGCATCCTGAGCCTGGCTTGTTCCAATCAACTTCTGCAGGAGCGGGATCGCCAAGGGATCGCGGGAGTCGGGAACAGCGTTTAGCACTTTGCTGACCTTGAGTCCACCTTTTCAAAACTCCTTCTGGAACCAAGATTTTTTCCAGCCATTTTCAAGTGATTTCTTCCACTTCCTCCAGAGACTGAAACACTTGATTGACCCGTGATGTTCAGTGAAATTCTTGCACTGGAAAAGAAAAAAATGTTGGTAGTCCTAGACATGAAAATGCTCATGAACTTTTTTTTTTTTTTAATCTTCAAAAAGTTTTCAACTTATCATCTGTCCAGAGTGTTTAAAAACAGGTTTTTGTGGTTTCTTTTCACTGTGAAGGAAGATTTAGAAGCAAACATGAAAAATAGATATTTGATTTTAAATGTATGATTTTTACCTGTATTTTAGCCTTATAGGTAACACTTTGTCTCACTTGAGAGTTACTAATAACCAGGAAATGATTACTGAGAACTTCTGAAATGACATCAAGTAAAAAATTAAAGGATGTGAGGAGACTTTTCTAAGAAATGAAGGCTTTTAGAGCTGAGATCATGATAAATTATTTCTCAGCATTCCTTAGAAAGAATAATGGAGCTGAAGTTTGTACTGTGTGTATTGTGTTACTTGATGAATTTCTGGCTCACAGTACCTACATGAAAACAGGACTCCCCAAAGACTTGTCAGGACTCTGTGTTAAAGAATTTCACACAGGGAAAAAGGTTTTATTATTTCTAATTCGCTTTTACATCTTATATTTTTTTGCTTAAACTTGGTAGACTTTTTGTGGCATCAAAAAAAATGGTCTTTCAGCTTGAAATTTTGAATCAGTCCATGCTGAATCAACTGAGCAGTGGAAACAAGTCATGATTGACCAGTTTTCTGTGTTAGAACCAAGGAAAAGAAAAAAAAGGTTTTGTTTTACTAAATTACTTAAAAGTATTTTTTAATATCTAAAGTTTAACCCTACTTGAGGAATTTACCTATTAATTATTTTCAAATGGCATCAGCAACAAATACAGATGATAAATATAGCAAATAAGAAATTCTGCAACAGTAAATATTTTTGTATTTGTATAGTGGGTAGTCATGTTTGCTCTCACCCTGCTAATTTGTTCTCTCAATTCATTAGACAGAAAGTTTCTGTGTTGAAATGTACCAAACCAACATCCAAAAATGCAGCTTAATTGCACTGAAGCCCAGTTTTCTGAAAATCTGCATCTTGAAAGCTTCAACTCTGTAAGTTTCCTCATATTTCTCTTTATAATAATCCCCTGGATGAGAGTTAGGTTTTGCTTTGTTTTTGTGTTAAAAAAGCAGGACCATACACTGAATTAATAAAAGTTGAAGATGAACATATGGAAGGTAGGTATGTAGGGCTTCATTTATTATAAAAATTCTTTTTGGTGCTCCATTTGTTTATTCTGGATAATTATCCTGGCTGGATGAATTATTGCTTCCTAGGGATCCATCCAAGCCCTGTGGGTTGCCTCTGGGCACTAGTGAATTCCAGTGTTAATTTTATTAAGCCTTAGGATTTCCTCCTCCTGGTCACTTTTCCCTGGAAATGAAGTGTGGAACATGTAGGGCCTCAGCTGCACCAGATCTCTCCCACAGCACACGGAACGGGGCATGGCATGGACAGCATCTATAATTTAATTGTACACCCTGAGTGTTATTCTCTAATCCCCTCGCTCTGCTGTGTCAGAAATCAGGACTTGGTTGTCTGGCTGAGTTTCCATGTTCCAGAGGTGATACTGGGTCAGTTCTAAAAAAAAGATGAGAAAAAAAGGAAGCTGTACAGTTGCAGAACAGTTCTGTGCTACAGGCAAGTTCAGTGTGGTGGAGAGAAAGAAGAGTTTTATAGCTCAGGAGAAAATCCTATATCCATCCCAGTCCCTGAATAAGATTCAAGTTTAGCACCACGTGTTACAAAAAGTTGTGCAGCCTTTGGTTTGCTGTTTAATCTGGTTGCTCATCTATCAAATGAGGATATCGATTGTGATCTCTCACAATCTCCAGTGAGATTTTTAAGGGAATATACGAAGCACCTATAGATCAGTGAGCTCTGCAGAGATGTTTTAGAGTGCAAAGTGCTTTTAAATGGTGCAGCTGTCTGCTGGGCTGTGTTTAAGGCTTGGTTCACCTAACGCTGCTCCCTGTTTTGTGCAGAGGTGCTCGGGGGCTGGCCAGGCTGCCTTGCAACAGAGCTGGCAGAGCCTGCTGGAAAACAGAGCTGGAAAAGTCAATGCAGCTCTTGCTCAGGTTAAAGGGAAGACTGCATTGTTTTACCTTTAGTTGTAATTCTGAGGGCCACTCCAGTTCAATGCAGGCTGTATTAATGTGCATCACTTATCCATACACTGAGTCAGTCAATGACTGCATTGATCCAGGGCTGTGTTTTCTTTCAGAGGATGCTGCAATGAGGCAATAGAAATCATTAGGGCTTGTGATATTGAAATCCTCTTGGTGCTGGCAGACCTGGAGCTCACATTTCACATACTGTTGCAGCAGCACAAGAGCAGTCATGCCTGGAATTTCGAGTGAAAGTTTCTGTTCATATTTTTTTGTTGAGTGGATCTGCTCTGTTTTGCTCCTTTCCCTTGTACCCAGGTTATTTTACAGAGGTCTGTTGTGCACCTGGCAAGATGGTCTAGGGCAAGGTGTCCCTGCCCAAGGCAAGGGGTGGGACTAGAAGAGCTCGAAAATCCCTTCCAAGCTAAACCATTCTATGATTTGATGGTTTTTATGTACAGGATGTAATATTTTCTTCTTGTGTTGAATGTGATTCTAGGAATGGCATGGCCTGGGTCAGAATGGGCCTTAGAGATCTCCTTGTTCCAACCCCTTCCATGGGTAGGGACATCTTCCACTAGACCACGTTGCTCAGGGGTCTGGTGTTTCCTGATAAAACCCTCTGAAGGTCTCAGACAGCTCTTCCAAAACCTCAAAATTATTCAATATCCTCTTCTTGAGGTCTCTCACCCTTTTAGTTGTCATCACAAGCATTTAAGAGCGAGACACAGCTTTTGAAACTTAGCTTTTTCCAAGCTTTTGCAAATGGCTGGATGTTTAACAGACTTCCAAAGTTGATACTTTGTTCATAAATGACAGTAATCTGGTCATTGCAAAAATGTTTATGATCTCTTCTTCAGGGAAGAATGCAATCTAAGCAAAAAGAGCCTTGTTACAAGTAGAAAACAGAAGGAAATTATGTGACCCTGGCAAACCTTATACAGGGGAGTTTCAGCAATCTGTAACCTCATTATTGTGAAGTTCTTTAGGATATTCATAGAGGTCGAAGGGAAATAATGACCTACAGTTGGAGGCATGAATAAGACAACATTCAAAAAGCTACAAGTTTAATTTGGGGAATACGGCTGAGGAAGAAATGGCAGCAGGGAAAACAAAAAGAAATTTGGCAAACATTCCCCCAGTCACCCAAGTAAATCTGCACTAAATACACCCAGCAACTTGTGCTCATAAATCCGTGTGCAGGAAGGGCAGTTGTCAACAGGTCGTTCCAATTTTCAAATGAGGTTTGTCCTTGCAGGTTTTCTTCACACCTCTCCTGATGGCTGCAGGATTAAGACTATAAAAAAAAGCAGGTCATGGAAACAAATTGGAAAATGCCAACCCTCCCTCCAGCTTCACGTTTCCTTTTGAAATACTGCTTTAAAAAAAAAATCTCCCAAGGAGATCATTGGTAACTTGAGGGATGGAAGAATTGGGGTATGGATGCTTTAGAAAATGTGTCAGGCTTTTGGGAGGTTATGGAGCTGATTCAGCTAATCTGGACGTATTAGGGGAAATCTCCCTGATCTACCCCACCTGAGCATGGCAAATATTCCTTTCATTTCCTGTAGCAGACCTGAAGACGTGTTACGAGGTGGTTTTTTCTGGATGATCCTGAGATAAACAGAAACTTCATAAGAAAAGCTTTTCTTCATGGTAACCCCACTGTAATTCCAAGGACTTTTGGATAAAATTTGATAACACTGGTAAGGAACAAAATGTTACTGAAGGCGGAGGCATTCAGGTGAAACCCTAACCCTAAATCCTGACTGTTTGTTACTATTAAAGACCTCTTGGCACTTTTCACAAGAGCAGAGGTGTGAGCCCTGGTGTCCTGGCCAAATTCCAGCTTGGGTAATTAAATTCTGCTCTCCTAAAATCCCCCCTGTAGTTTCAGCCGAGTCCAGGATTCCTCATTTCCTCCACGAAAGTGCGGCACAGAATTGCTTTGTGCTGGTAAACAGCTGCCACAGCTCACCCCAGAGGAATTGCTGCAGCTCACTCCTGAATCTCTCTCTGTCTCTCCTTCACACTCACACAGGACACAGCCCTGCCCCAGAGCACCCACGAGCATCCTTCCTCGCTGGCAATGTGGGATGCAGGAATTGTGCAAGGCACAACCAACCTGCCAAGCAAACCTGGACCCCATTCCCCTCTCTTAGTCCAATATTATTAAACCCTGCTCAGCTTTAGGACTCTAGCCTAAAAACACCTTGCTATTTCCGAAGAGCTGGGGAGATAAAGTGTTGCTGGTGCTGCTCCCCTTGATTTCTGGATATTGGTCATACCTCGTAAATGGTTTCATTTTCTTTGCTGAGGAAGAAATCTTGAGTCCACTTCTACTGGGGCTTGTTAAGCTGTTGCCTTGGGGGCCAGTTGATCAGTTGTTAAGTAGTAAGCAGCTTTGGCAGGCAACAGGCGTAGGATCCCCTGCAGCTACTCCAGCCTGCCCATCCTATCATTCTTTAGAGAGGGAGCCAGGGTATTGTCTTAGAAGTGCAATAATGATAAAATACGGGCAGAAGCTCTTCCTTCCACTTTGCATGCACAGGTATTTTAGTAAACTCCATGACATCTGGAGGGACAAATATATAGATAAATATTTACTTGTCAACAGTGGTTGTAAAGTCCAGCTGAGGATTTTTTAACAGATTTTTTTTTGGATGATAAATCAGGGGCTCTGAGTGAAAAGGCTGAGAATTGGGGCAGCTGTACTGAAAGCTCCTCAGCTGTTTGTCCTGGCTGTTATCAGCTTCAATTCCTCATGAAAAATTATAGAAAAATACAGCAGAAATCCTGGCCACAGAGAGCCAGGCTGGTATTGTGTAATTGTGCCATGCTTCTATCTGACAGCAAGGAAGTTCTTCAGTTGTAATTTTTTTTTTAATATTGTTATTACTTTATTCTTATTTAATGTCTTAATTGTTGTGTCATATTTGGGTGAAAGGTTTCTAAACATTGCACTTTCTAAGCATTGTTGCACTTTCTAAGCATTGGGACAAAAAAAGAAGCCAGCTTTGCCATTTCTCTACCTCAGAAAGATTTCTGTGCTAGCAGAAATATCTATTTTCCAATCTTTGTGCACACTGAGAAATTTCATCAGTCTGATTTTTCCTTAGCTAAGTACACCGGGAATGATCCAAAGCAAGCTCGACAGATTCCTGCTTTTCACATGCCAGTAGGGTTTTTTAAAATGTATTTTATGCTGGGCTTATTTTGTTTGGTTTTTTGGTTGACTGAATTACCTATATTCCTTGAAATGGTGTTTAGTAATTCTCAGCGACTGCAGAGATGCCTACTGGGAAGTGGTCAACGGATCACAACAAACCCCACTGACTCCGGGCTCTCCTACTGCTTTAACTCAATTGCACTTTCTTATCTGAAGCCACATCTCTTAGGAAAATCCCAGAAATGCTCTTTGCCGTGAAGCATGGTTTTAATATTATCACAGCTATTTGAAAAGACAAAAGATTAGAAAGACTATTTGGTGCTGAAGGAAGAAATAGTTTCAAGGGATGGATTTACCACAAACAAGACTCACATTTGCTGCTAATGTGTGCCCCAGAGTCTGTCTTCAGCTAAATCATCACCCCCTTGATGCTGGGTGCAACTTCTATGGAAATGAAAGGGGGTGGCCATTCTTCATCCCAGTCTTGATCTCCTACAGGCAAAAAATATTTACAGGGGAATTGTAGCTTGTGATCTATCTATCTATCTATCTATCTATCTATCTACTTATCTATCTATCTATCTATCTATCTATCTATCTATCTTTGGCCTGTATTGATAATGTATCATTGGGCTTCTAATCTTGTTAAAAAGTTAGATGAAGAGGGGTGGACCTGATAATTAAAATATGAATAGATTTTAAGGCAAGCTGGGTGCTAAAGTCCAAGTCCATGGAGCTGCTCCATAAGAAAACCGCTGGCATTCTCAGGAAGGACTACGATCCACTTACAGATTTGCAGCACAAGAGGAGATAGAAGTGGCCATTTATTCTAAACAGCTGACATTTGACACCTCTGTCATGACATAAAATAAAAAACTTGTTGTTATCAGTATTTGCCAAAAGGAGATGGGGTAAAACTTTCAGAAGTGGCTGGTAGCCACCAGAGTGCAGGTGCTGCACAGGCAGCGTCAAGTCCAGAGGAGAGATGCATTAAGCCCAGTTCATCCCACAGAGGAATGGACTGGGCTTTATTGACAGGCTTCACCTCCAGCAGGATGGCAAACGCCCCAGGCTCCTGAGTCTCTGCACACTTGTGTGTATTTGCTGCTGGTTTCTCCAAAAATGACCTCCTGCCCCTCCTCTTCAGCCAGCCCCTCTACAAAAACACCTTTATCAGGTAGGTAGGGAGGGACCGGTGGAAAACGGAAATGCCTTAGTAAGTAGCCTGCAACTGAAATAGTTACTGGCTTTAGAGGCAGAGATCTTAATTTCTAAAATGGATTCTTTGCAGTGCTTTGCCTTCCTCTGCAGTGACTTTCTCCTGAGCTGAGTGTTTGTTAGTGGAAACACCACAGCAGTTTGTTCCTTGCCCCACAGGACACCTCCAGCAGATCTATCAATTCTCTGCAGCCAAAACATTCGCATTCCCTATCTTAGGTCAGCACAGAATCTTAGAATGGTCTGGGCTGGAAAGGACCTTAAAGATCACCTCGTTCCAACCATGGGGGATGGAATTGTGCATCTTCTTTCTTTGTTTGCTTCTTCCTCTGAGAAAAAACCTTATCTTTTTCATACTTAACACAAAATCAAGCAAAGAACATTCTCTGGTTCTGTGGCTTTATCCCCACTGATGGCAGGGATCACAGTCCAGAAAGCAGCATCCTCTGCAGGTTGGATCTTCAATACATCAAACGCCAACGTTGGCATTGTTTTGAGAGGGTTAACTAAGATTAATGAGAAAAGAAACATGAAGCCATGGAGGATCAACATTACAAATCAATGCCTGAATAAATTTAATGTGTATTCCAGCTGTACTTTACCTGGCATGATCCTGATTCTTACGAGTGCATCTTTTATGCTTCTAAATAACCCAGTAGGACAGGAACACTGCTTTCACTTTAATAATGCTTTATTTAAGCTTTATACAGTAGTCAATGTATTGATTTAGGAGGAATTTGTAGAATAAAAAAAGAATCCTTAATAAGGTACAAATACACTCCTCCAGTCTTCTGCATTCCTCATCCGTAACATTTGCAAACTGTAACTCTGGTATTTTAATTCTGGAAAACAAAATCATTAGAAAATAAACCCAGACTTGTTGGGAGTTAGAACTTCAGTCTGGATGAAGTAACTTCTCTGAAAGGTGGACTCTTTAAATTCTTTTACTTTATCTACAACTTCTGAGAGCAGATAAAAAGAGAATGAGTATTTTATTGTTGTATACTTAATTAATGCTCAGAGCTGGGAAATAGCACCTGCATCTTTGTGAATTTGTTGTTAAACTTCACGACGGGCTGGGCTGGCTTTGTTTCCTTAATCAAACCCCTGCTATCCTTAACCTGCTTCCCAAAATTGCCATTTGTGCCATGAATCTGCCAGAGCCGCGTCCGCGCCGCTAATTACACGTGTGGAGGCAGCGACAAAAGGAGACCTTTTCCATGAAAACGCTCGTGCCGGCCAGCCTCCTAATCAGATTCCAAGGAATTGAACTTGCAGAAAGTTTGTGCTAGCCTTGTGGATTTTCATTTCAGATGTTGTCAACTCAAGGGCATTTGGACCAATCAATATCTGTCTGTCTTCTCGCACAGAGAAAGTTGGCTATTAGAAAAGAGAGGCTTAGAGCAGGCTCAGCCAATACCATTAGCCCTTGCCTAAGGGCAGTTGTGGCCGTGTGCCGGGGTAGGCACCTGCCCCCTCCCCTCCCCCACCATTAAGAAGGCCACTGGGGATGTCATTTGGACATAGCGGGCAAAGAGCACTTCTTTATTCTTTCTCTTTTTTACACCCAGACTTCACCAAAAATCAATAAATCTGTTCTTTGCTTATTTTCAGAACTTTACTTCAATATAAGCAAGGACTTTCCTTCCAGCTACAAACTCCAGTAGCACCAAGTCAGGGATTTTTTTTTTCGTGTGTGTGTGTATTTTTTTATTTTCCTTTCTCTGTTCCAATTTGAGAGATAATTGGAAATAATATCTACTGTTTCTTCTTTTCCCTGCTAAAGATTTTTTAGAAGAAAGACCTTGATCTGCTGACTCTTTTCATGATTCAGCACTTGATTTTTCTCCCCTTGCTCTCCTTTTATTTATAATGATTTTAAATGATCAGGGAGGGAAGTGATACATTTCTTTGTTTTCCAATCAACAAAGTTTTCACCATATTGAATTAGGTTTTGCTATTTTTTGTGTCAAGGCACTATTAGTGACACTGCTCTTGATAATTCTTTAAATATGAAAAATCACCCTTCAATTTTAGGCAGCATTTCTGTACATGAGGAACCAGGAATATATTCTGGGGAGACATCAAGCCTATGCATGGGTGCTGTGAGAATTTTTTAAAGACATATTTTTGAGTCTACTCTTTCTCTGAAATAACTGAAAAAAAAAGGTAAATTAAAGATTATTGAGCTCAGTGACCAAACCAAGTAGCAATGGGCTTAAATATAGAACCTTCAGAGAAGATGTTAAAAAATCTGCAAGAAATGCTGGTGAATTGTTGCTGGAAGGATATTAATTGAGAAGCTGGTGGCAGAGGACAAAGGGAGAAGGTAAAAGCAGAAACTGAGTTGATTTGGATGGAGAGAAAAGAACTCTGAGATGATCCACCAAAAAATAAATCAACCAAAAAGAACAACCAAACAACAAAAACAACAAAAACCCAAACCAAAACAAACCCATATGAAACCATTTGAAAGGCAAAAATGTAGGAATAAATCTTGAAGACAGAAAGTTTTTTGGTCAAAACTTGTGGCGGGAGCCAGTGGAATTAATTTTATTTAAGAGGTATTACCAGAAGTCCTCATGCTGAGCTTTAACAGATGAACAAACATTGTCCTTGTGGCTATAAGAAGTGAGAATGGACAAAGCTCCTGAAAACGGGAGTATCCCATCCTCTCCCAAACAGTCTGGTCACACAATGCACGACAGCCAAATTCCATCCCTTCTACTATGGAATTACATTTATCTCAAAAAATTAAGGAGCATTGTTTAGATAAGAAGACTAAGATTTACCTCAAATAATTTAGTGAAGTGGGCTGAGACCCACTGCTGAGACCCACTGAGACCTGGCCTGAAACCATCGCCTTGCTGAATTCTTATAAATATAGAATTGGGAATACCACAGGATGAAGATTCTTTTTAGCTGGGTATGAACCACAGAAATGCAAAGAATTAAAAAGAAAGAGGATCAAGCCAAATCGTGAAGCCATGAGTGGAAAAAGGTTGGATCATGTTCCACTGAGAAATTCAGCATTTTTTGGCTATTTCACCAACCAAATAGCAACCAAAGAATGTTGTTATTAAATATTCTCCAAATGACTAGTGAGAGCTTTTTAAGGTTCAAAGATTTCCATAATCCAAAGATGTCACAGATAGTTTTGTGATGGGGGAACAGGCTGGAAGTTCAGCCAAGATCCTCTGGAGGTGAGTGGTAAAACATCTAGGCTGCTAAGCCGTGGCCAGTTATGCTGGCTTGAGTTTGAACAGTTTAATTGACACTTTATCTGTTTTAAATCACCAGCAAGGTCCAAAAGGACAGTCAAGGCCAGGAAGCCTTTTCCTTCTTCTGTGGGTGATCTGGAATGTGGATGAATTTCCATGAAGAATGGGAAGATCCTTGCGGCTGGATTCCCCCAGAAGTTGTCAGGATTCAAGGAGCAGAGTGAACGTTATCCAAGACAAGGTCAATGAGTAAGTAGAAAAGGGGAATTTTCCTGAAGATTTCTGTGTGGTTTGTAGCTATAAACAAACTTAATGACAATACAGACTAATTTCTAAAGTGTCTTTAAATAAATACAATTGTGGGGTTTGGAACTTTTTCCCTCTATTTTTTTTCTTCTCTTTTTTCCTGTAAAATGCACAAAGGTCAACTTTTAGGTTCCTCTCCCTACCTGGCAGGATTCCTGCATTTCCAAGTGCTCCTACTTGCTGCTTCATTGAAAACAATATTACTGTGCTAAACAACATCATCTTGGAATCACTTGTGGGATTTAGTGGTGTTTAAGGGATGAAGGCTAGGATACTGCACAGTGGAAACCTCCAGTGCAAAGAAAATAAGGTTCATTTCTTATGAACCCCTAAACCAGCTGCACTTCATTCAAGAAATGGATGCGAAAAAAAAATACACAAACAAAATTTAATTCAATTATTTTTGATATTGTAATGACTTGGTAGGATTTTTTGAGACTGATGGGCCCGGGGATAGATTTTGTAGCTACTTAATCTCAAGAGCTGGAAATATTTCTTCATTTAAATGAGGAAATTTATTATGCCAGAGAGTGGTTATTCATTGTATGGATTATTGTTTGGAACTAGAGCAAGATGCTTTCTTTTTGATATTTAAATGGAAAGAAAAAATAAATATCATGTCCTTTTCAAAACAAACAGTTCAAAATGACTGGTCAATACCATCTATTAAAAAACACCAGACAGGTTCCTTAGCTAGATTCCTACATCATTAAACTCTGAGGAAGTTTGGTTGGGGAATTTTGGACTAATTTGATTTTGGAGTTAAGATCCATGAGCTGGGTAAATATGACAAGGTCCGAAGTATGGACCCACTGTCCTGCCAGTGCTGTGTTGTGAATTTCACACATCCTTCCAAATACCACACACTCCAAAGTCCAGCATATCGAACAAGAGGTATGAAATAAATTATACAATATTTAAAAAATTGTGAAGTCTCCTTAAGAAACAGGTCATTGTTCTGTTATTCACATTATGTATTATAATAATCTCATCAAATTCTTTCAATTAGGTGCATAGAGATTTTGAAAAAATATATTTATATAAATATCCTTCTGTACTATGGAACTTCTTGCTACTGAGTTAGGAATTTAATTGTTACCTCTGTTATTAGAAGAGTAAAAGCATCTGAAAGTTAATCTCTGACCTTCCTAAGCTCAAATATGTCTCTAAAATAACAAAGAGTACAGAAGAGTTTTAGAGTATTAGAAAAGTTCATGAATGAAAATGGTTTTCTTTTGCTCATACTTCACATCCCATGGCAACTGAGCATTTATGACTGAAGGAAATCTCAATAATTGTGTAAATTTGCAGTCCTACTTATGAACTTAAGTTGTAGAAAATAAATGCCAAGAATTTGCCACAGTCTGCTCACAGGACCATTTTGTGAAGAAGCAGCTTGGCTTTGCCTAAACCAACTGGAATTCAAACTACAGCAGGAAATGCACAAATACTTTCCAGGACACACTTTAAAAATAACGTGGGTTATTTTTTTCCTTAGGATACTCAGAAATTTCAGCATTCACAAGTCACGAGAACGGGGACAGATGAAGCGTTGGGGATGCAAACTCCCTCAGTCCGTTTTGCCAGACTGGTTCCCTGTTTAACCGTGGAGCAGCCAGGGGATGAACACATTTTCCTGTGGGCTCCCCAGTGTCAGCAGTGGAGCACATTAGTGTCACTTGTGGCTGCAGCGTCCCTGGTGCGGGCGCCTGTCTAATGGACAGTGGTGGGAGCTGCCGACATCAAACCCCTGAGCTGGAGCCCATCAGGCAGCGAGCGGCGGATGTGTCAACTCCGGCTTCTTTGCGGAAAATGTTTCTCCTCGTCTCCAGCCCCGTTGCTCCCACTGAGTGTGCATGCCAGCTTTAGTGCCTGCTCCACTTATTTCAGGTATTTTTGTGTCAACAGCCCGGTAACGGTCTGAAACCATCTCTTTTTTTGCTGACAGTGGTAGGAAATATTCTTCTTTGACCAAATCCTGACTTGCTTCCTTCTTGTTCAGGCAAAACCAGTTGTAAAATCTCTGAGTGGAACAAAGAATTGCACATCCAGCTTGCTTCATGTGAACACTGCAAAAAAATTAGAGATGTGAAGATTTTTTTTAATAATCTGATCCATCATCAGCCTCTAAAGAACAAGAGGAATCCATGTCTTAGAATTTTTAAAGACCAAACAAATAATTTTCCATAACCACAGCATTTTACTTTGGCAAAATGGAGCTAAGGTAATATTTAATTTGCTTATTTACAACATCAAGTAAAATATTCTATTTCTGATTAAAAAAAAAATATATGTTGCTGTTTATTGTGAGAAATATTTGAAATCTCAGTGCTCAGTTCTCAACAGAGCTTCTTGGTGTGTTTCAGAGCCTCACACAGTTAAAATTATTCCATTAGGCTATTAAAGCATGGAATGTGCAACATGCCATCCACCTCAAGGCATTTCTCTGCTCATTTTTATCTTTTTGGATACCTGTAGCTTCCTTTCTGCACAAACATTTTACTGCGAGCGTTCTCTCGGATCTGCCAGTTAACTTCCCCTTGAAGCCCGGTGGCCTTCTCTGCTCTGGTGGTCACTCATCTCGGCCCTCTCAGATCTCAGAAGGGGGTGGCAGCAACACACTGAATGAAATATCAAGCAAATTCCCATCAAATGGCAGCATGACCCCCCCAGGTAACAAGCAGACGTCAGGGGTAAAACCGTTCTGTCCCATGACTCGTCCTTCTCTGTGCGGATGGCGCCAAGGCGTGTTTTCCAACCTAATTCAGAGCAGTTCAGTGCCATCCCTTCCCAGATCCCCGTGTTGGGGTTCTTAATTAGCAATGCAGTGCTAGGTAGGTGATGGGAAAGGAGAGGGGAAGAAACAGCCGGCAGAGAAGAACTGTTTTATTGATGCCGGTAGTCTGGGCTAAAGCACAGCTCCTGCTGCATTTCTTCCAGCAGCGCGAGCTGAATCTTTTCCCTCATTTGATACAGTGACCTCTCAAGTGCATCATTGCCCTGAGGGCTGAGGGCAGTCCAGCAACTGTTAAACCCCTTGGGTTGATAATCTTCTCCCACATTTGCCCTTAACACCAGACATACCACCATTAGCTACAGCTCCACTGGTGCTCATTAGAGCCGATCAATATAGACTAACATAAAGAATGCTGCTGCGCCTTCTGTTATTTTTCAGTTACTGCAAATTTACAGACTTTTCACCTACAATACAAGGCTTTGCTGCTGAGCTATGTAAAAAAGAGGATTTGAGACCTAAAAAAAAAAAAAAAAACCCAGCACTTTTTATTAGATGCCTAAATGTTATTTATCCTGATGCTCAAAATACCTCGTTACTAGAGAGCGGATGGGAGATGTTCTGCACAAAATTCTCTTTGGATTAAGTTGCCATAAAATCACAACTTTTGTAAAATCACAGCAATTGGACTGGCAATCAAAACCAAGCACATATTATTATAAGAAAGTGTTTGAGCCTGCAAAGCCTGTGCAAGTGTTTTGAAGAACTTGGGCTGGTATTTTTAAGCCCACTGGCCACGTCCGTGCTCTTTACAGGTGGACAGGGATTGTGTGGCCAGTTGAAGGTCTATACACTGAAGGCATATATGTAGAGTGGTTCCAGCACTGCAGAGTACCACCAGCAGGTGTTGCCAAAGATCATAGCAAGAACAGCAACAATTAACAAATATATCATTCTTTTCCCATGTTTTAACCCAAAGAGTCTCTCATTGATTGTGATAGGAAACAACAAACAAAATAAATCTACAAAACAAGTCACAAAGATCTACTAACATTTATTAGACATTTCACGGGTAATAATTCACAAGTGTTCAATTCATTGGGAATTCCAAATATTTTTAGTTTTCATTTGCATTTGGCAAAAAGAAGATCAAAAATCTTAATTGGATTTGCCAAATCGCATCGCCATGCAAATATAAAAGTTGAGATTTCTCCTGATTTGTTTAGTCCTTTTGGTCATTCAAATTTTATGATTCTGCTTGGGATATAAAGCAAGGAAAATACAGCATCTGACCAACTTCAGGAAAATATTAATAAGATAGAAAACAAAGATTTTATTCAGTATAAATACAAATATCCCTTATCATGGATAAATCCAGCCACCCTATCAAATAGGATGTTTAAATGGGTATAGAGAACATTAAAAATACTGACAGAACTTTGAATTCCAGTTAATCAAGGATAATAAAGCCTCTTCCATACCAAGTCTTTCCTTATTCCTAGGACTTAAGGCCTCCTGTATCTTACTCAAAATGGTGCCTTAAAGACATCAATGTCACTTGCTGAGTGAAAAAGAATTCTGAGCTCTCTATTTGAGCTGAAAAAGCAGTAAATGTTAAATTTTACCTGTTTTCTTCAACAGCCTTCAAAAACTAAACTTTTGCTATCGTTCTCCACTATTTGAGGGATTAAATATTTCTGTTGAGTGACTTATTTAGTTGGGACTTTTCTGAAGAGCTGGAAGGGTATGAGGATTTCACTTGTGGAACATGGGATTTCTCAAAGTCCATTAAAGCACCTTTAGTTGGAGAATGACACAACTTCTCCAGATGCCTCCTTTGCTTTAGTGGGCCTATTTGCATCTTAGGTATTACTTAGTTTGAGTAATGTGGTAGGACTGAGCCCTTGATGAGAGGCTGATTAATGAAATCCGTTCTGCTGGCTGAGCATAATGGAAAATGTGATTCTGTTGGCTTCTAGGGGCTGAAATTCATCTCCATGCAAACGACACCCATTTTATGGATGTCATAAGCCTCCTACTATCCTTCTGCTTTGATGGGGATTTCATCTGGTGAATGGGAGGGTGGTTGTTACATCCATTAATGTTGCTAAAATGTACCCAGTAAACCCACGGCTTATGACTTTGTCCCAAGCTGGAGTCTTCCCTTCAGGAAGAACTTGGATAAACTTGAGGAAAAATAATCAGTGAATGAAACCTAAAAAGAACCCACAAGCTTTTGGTAACAGCACAACATTTAGAAGAAAACCACCCAAAGAACTTGATTTTTAAACTTTTAGTGAAAGAAAAGTGGCAAAATCTCTTGGGGTATAACTTGATCAGTTAAATCATGGCAGGTAAATTCTAATTTGCATCTTTCTCACTCAGCTTGCTGTTGTCAGTGCCCTTAATTCATACTCCGCTAAATTAACGGCTGTACAATCCCAGTTCTCCTGTTTATTTCCCTGTAAATCTCGTCCTTAAACTTCTGGTCAATTGGCTTTGAGTTTCTTACTTCTCCCATGATGAGGACAGAAAAGAGACGTATTTTCCAAAGCTTTCTTGCAAATTCCCTCCAACTTTTCCAGCATTCACTTTTCCAGGTGTGGGATCCAGGGGGGAGCAGATATTTCAGCACTGGGTTCACAAATCTGGCTGACAGCAGCAATAATTCCTCACCACGCCTCTGGATAATCCATTATTTTCAATAATATCACAACACGGAACCAAGAGCCACTGTCCAATTGAGAGTAATATATTGTATGTTTGGATCAACAGGGAAAGGTTCTTAGGAATTTTCTCTTTGTCAGAGCTGGATATATATATTCCAAACCTTAATTATTGACCAAATTGGCACTTCAAGCAACAATGTCTTTGGCTGTAAATTAGCTGGTTTTAATGGTCTGCAGCAAGGCTTTCAATATCCTCTTTAGTGCCAAGTTTGAATGATGGAACTCACTATATGTGCTGACACTTTTTATTCTTAAACACCTAACGTGCAATCTGTTCCCGGGAGTTTTAAAGGGTAAGATAAAATGTCAAAATTGTTCAAAAGTATCATGTATATTTTTTACTCAGAAAGTTACATACTCAAAACTCTAATCAGTCCACCTGGATTTATGAAATCCCTTGTTATTGTAGCGGTGTGAAAACTGGACTAGAGATAAAGAAAATGGTATTTTTATAGACTGGTCCTTGGAGATGGGGCTGCTCCTCTGTTGTCAATGTAGGCCAAAGTGCCAGTGGGAAGTGCAGTACATGACCTTAGTCAATTAGCAGGGTCTCCTTAATCTCTTGGGATTACTTTGATCTGCAATATCAAGTCTAACACCTTAATGAAATTTTACAGATAGTCACAGAAGACATCCATGTAGTGAAAAAACAATTTCATTTTATACCTAAACTCCTAACACATGCTTAATAATTCCCCAGAAGGGAAATAATAACTATAACCATATTCAACATAAATTTCTCTTTTTTTTTTCACACTGTGTTTATGGCTGAGAAAAACAAGATTATAATAGACAGGACTTTGCTTGTGAAAACAGGAAACAGATCAAGCTGCTGATTCACATTTTTCTTGTGGAAAACATGTTCTTTGTTGCTGTTACATTTTAAATCTCCTGAAATAAGGGTTGTGTGCTAAATCTTAATTGTATTTTTTTGGTGTGTGTGAATACATTTCTGACTTATTCGCAGATATATGAGATTTCATATATATTCAGATAAATCTGAAATATTTATATCAGGTAAATTTCAATATGAAATTTCCATAGCATAGCACTCTCCTTATTTGTCTATTCAACCCTACTTTTTAAAAAATTTGTGCTCATTCAAATCTTGTCACAGGTCTGGACACTTTTGGTAGAGTTACCTGGACAACCTGGCCCAATTTTAATTATTAAATATAATATTTATTATATGAATTTTTGTATAATTATTAAGTAACCTTGTGACAAAAAAATTTTGACTGTGTATTGATTCTGGGTTTTTTGGTCTTCTCTGCTTACTCAGACTATTTCAGCTGCAGGTCTTGCAGGACCCAGCTTGAAGATATACAGAAATGCTGTAGTGGGAATTTATTTTCTGGGAAAAAGCTCCAGGATTCCCCTCTCAGAGGTGGAAATGCTGCATTATTCACACTGTCCTGAGAAGAGGGGAGGGTGCAAAGGATGGGGTTTAATTAGGCCACAGCTTTATTAACTGAATTTATCCTGGAATTATGCAGTGATAACTCACTGTGGTCACTTCTTTCCTTCCTGGTGGTTTGTGCCACCACCAATCCCACCCTTCTGGGTGACCCTTGGGGGTGGGTGGAGCATGCCAAGGTTTGACCTTCTCCTTTCTGCTGCTTCTTGCCTTCTCCAGCCCTGAAGACCCAGCAGGTTCCTCTCTGCAGTCTCCAGTGCATCCTGCACCATTGGGGGAGAAGGTCCTGCCTGCGTCCTCATCTCCAGCTTCCCTGCAAAATCCCAAACAGGCTTCAGCTGGGAATTACATGATCATTTTGGATACCTGGTGGTGAAAAAGCAGAGGAGAAACCTCTCCAGCTGCTGTGGTTATGATTTTAGGAGGTACCCAGGGATGCTGTGGGACAATGGGGTGGTGGCAGCTCTTCTCTGCCCCCTGCAGTGCCAATCCACATGGGAAAGGTCTTGGGCAGAAGAGGGAGCTTTCTATACTCCCTGCAGACATGCAGGAACCCATTGGAGCTGATTGGATGCTTCCTAGGAGGAAAACAAAGTGGATATGGTCATTTCTGCTGTAATCACAACCTGAAAATTGCAGCATTTCATTCTCTGCTCTTGATGCTCCCAGGGCAACCACTTTGTTTACCCAAGGCATTTCACCAAAATCACTTTTTTCCTTGGGATCTGACCTCTGGTCCTGAGGCATAACACGAGCTGGATTTAAAGTGGGGTTTTGCCAGAGTGAGGTTTCACCATGGCAGCTCAAGAATTCACATAATCATAGAATAATAGGATCTTAGCTTAATTTGGGTTGGGAAGGACCTTAAAATTCACCTGTCACAGGCAGGGAACTTTCCACTAGACCAGGTCTCTCCAAGCCCCATCCAACCTGGCCTTGGACACACCACGTTTCTGATGCTCCACATGGAGAATTTACCAATCCACAATTAGGTTTGATTAGGGGAACCGGAGATGTTCAAGAGAGCTCTCTTATAAATTGCTTTTTGCAATCAAATTAAGGTTTATTGCTGAGTGTCTCGTGGTTTGCACCAGCTCTGCTTTGCAGTTTTATCCCTTGTTTTGCCCCTTGTCCTTCTATGGCCAAATAGCAAAATGAAATCAGCACTCCCTGTAGGTCCCACGAGTGAGATTTCAGTGTGCAGAATTCAAGGGACAATCCCCACAGCATTTCCTGGGTTTAAATGCATTCAGTAAGTGTAAAAACCTTTTAAAATGGAGCAGGGCTGTAAAAATTGGCTCTGTACCCACTGCCCCAATTAACACATGATGGATACTTGTGGCTGTTCCGCTATGCTCTCCTCTGGAATCTGCTCCCCACAACCATAAAATGCCTTCCACGAGGCAGAGCAGGCACCAGCTTTGTCTTCATGCACATCTGTTGCATTTTTTAAAGGTAAAAATAAAGTCTGAATTTTTAAAATCTCAGTTTTAATAATGCATGAAAAAGTGGAGCAGCTCTGCTTCATTTCCATCCAGGTCTCATCTTGCATCTCTTTCACCACTGCCAAATATTCCCAAAGTAGTTTCTATCCCCTCTGTCATTCCAACTGCAGTGATGAGCTCCTGGAGACCAAGGTGAGCAGTGCCAAATCCTGGCATCCATCTCAGAATCCTGGTTTGGGTTGGAAGAGACCATAAAAACAATTTAATTCCACCCTTGCCGTGGGTAGGGCCACCTTCCACTGTCCCAGGCTGCTCCAAGTCCCAGCGTCCAACCTGGCCTTGGACACTTCCAGGGACGGGGCAGACCTTTTTTGGTCTTCATTTTTCACAGATATTCCTGTGAAGGAAACCTCTAAGACGAATTCTCATCAAAATATGGATTTGAAACAGGTGTGTGAAAAAGCAATAGTGATTATCTCACTAATAAGTTTGTTTTTAGCTAATTTAGCAATTACAACTTGAAAATGTAAATTGTTTTGACCAGTCTATTTTTTTTAATCAAGGGATTCATAGATTTATCTTATTAATGTTATTTGCCTTGTATTTCTAGGCTTCAAATGAGTATCTAACTATGTGTGAGGTCTCACCAACATAAAGACTGAGGAAGTTCTTCCTCAGGATTTTTACATTTGAACAAGGAGTGAAGGGAAAGGGTGGGAGAGCGAGGAAACAACACTATGCCTGTTTTACCAGCAAATAATTAAGTGTTTTAAAGATGAATTTAGGTAAAAAATATAAATTAGCCCTGATATTTGAACCCCTATTCACTGTTTTAAGCTTAATATCACACTTCAGAAGTGATTTTGCTGATACAGATAAAGAAAAATATGGTTGTCCCCCTGCCCAGAGAGCTGCTGCAGCTTTAATTCCTCTTCTAGGGTACATGATGAGACCCAGATGGGAGAAGGCAAAACTCTCCTTAATGGCAGCTGATGTTTTCCTGGATGGAGCCAAATCGGAGCAGACAGCAAAGATCCTTATCTTAGCATGGGAATCCTGACAGCAGAATATTTCTCTTGATTTCAGGATTATTTTGTTATGGACTACAAAACCACACTCCAAAAATAACTCAGATCCATGTGTTTGCTGATGCCTGTGTGCTCCCCCATCCTCCTTGCACAGGTAAGTCCCAAATGCATTTTTAATTTAAAATAGTCTCATATAACAATAAGAAAGCTTTCAAATCTAAATATGTGACATTGCTGCATACAGGATTAAAAAATCTATATTCATTGTGGAGGGGGGAAAAAAAAGAAAATATTACAAAAGACCAAAAGCTCTAGGGTTCAAGCTAATTTTTCATCTTTTCCATGGGGAAAAACACTGGTAAATGTTAAGAAACACCCTTCAAGAACCTTTAATTTGTTTTTCACTCTCCGAGATATAGATTTTCTCCTTCCCATTTAAGTAAAAAAAAATTTCCTGTGGGTTTTTAGAGTCATTTGAGAAAATATATATATATATTTGTATATTATTCCTTGCTTTCTAGCATAGCTTTGATTATGCTGTCAGAGCAGACTAAGCAGAATTTGAGTTGTAGCCAGGTCCACTCATTTTTTTATCTGCTGAGGAGGATTTTCCTGTAGATCACACAAATCACTTGCAGGATCAGCTCCTCACTCCAAAATCTTGGTTTCGTTGGTCAGTGGCAAATGGATCAGGATCACTCAGCACAGATCATTATGTTGCCATAAATATCCAATATTTTGAAGTTATTGGCAATAAGATTAGGTCATTTTATTTTTATTTTATGCTGTGATGTTGCACTTCTTCAATTGGTTTTGCTGCTGTTGAGTTCAAGCAGATATGAATGGATCCAGCCCTGTTTATCAGCAAAATGCAGGAAAAAACATTGGAATTGGAGCTTTAGTCTGTGTTTTTGTGTGGTCCTAAATTAATAAATGTCTGAATATGCTTTTATAGGCACACAAATATATATTTATAATGTCTATAAAAACATATAAATATGGATGTGATTGTATGTGTGTGCATAAGCTCTGTGTAATGAGGGAATATATTAATAATACCAAAGATTTAAGTAAATTTATAATACTTTGCCTTTCCTAAATTGATAACTTCAAAGTCATTAATTAAATTTATTAATATAAATTAATCAAATGTATCTTCAGAAAGGCAGAAGTCTTGGCCTCCACATTAATTAGTTCCACTTGGATTTTAAGAAGTTGACCTGGCTTTGTTTTTTTGGACTTAACCACACAAGCATTTGCAGGTGTGTGAGAAAATCAGCTTTACATTTATTATTCTCCTCAGTCCATGGTTATATCTGGAAATTCACCCCCTAAATGCTGGGATCTTGAGTGGGAATTACCCTGTCCAGTGGTCACTTCCAAGAGTCAAGCAAGGCATAAAGAAGATTTAAGCAGCACAAAAGGTTTGTGTGGACATCCTGTTCCATTGCTGGTGTGGGCTGGAGCGAGCTGGGAAGGCAAGATCCAAATTTCTAGTAGATAATCTTCCAGCAGGACTGTTCATATCCATGACTCTGGATATCTCACCCCGTCAAGAGCAGCTAAAAACACTCAAGAATATAAAGTGCAGCAGTTGTTGCAAAAGTTTGCTCATGGTAGTTCCAAACCATGCTGTAAGCCCTGAGCATGACATGACAAAGCCAAGCCTGGATATTTTTCCATTCATTTTCTTCAATGCATTTTTAGATAGTTGGGGTTTGAGTTGGGAGAGCCATTTTTATAAATCCTCATTATAATTTGAATAGAGATTTTTTGAAAGGGTTTTAAAATGACAAGGAAAAAAAACCGTCAACCAAGAACTTTGTCTTCATGCCTGAAATGGTGCCATCAGTGAAGTCAGTGGCAAAAGTATGGATGTCAAGAGTTGCAGGATTTGACCTCTGGGCTTTGGAGCTGAGCTGGCAAGAAAGAATAAATAAATCCTGCAAAATGATATATGAACTTTACAATCTGTGCCTCACGTCTTAGGCAGGCTATACAATAAAATATCCTAAAAATCTAGTCCTGGCTTTTTCTATCGAGCTAATTTGTAGTCAAGAGAGCTTAGTTCATGTTCTTGAACATGCTGAATAAGCTGAGAGGTAAAAAATTATCAGCAGTGTGTATTTTAAGGACTTGGACCAAACCCTTTCAATGTCAAACTGCACTGGATCAAACTCAAACGTGCTCATCAATTAAAACCCAGGTTTCTTCAAAATTTGGCCTTATTTTGCTTTTTGCATGGTTTTGAGTAATACCAAATCTGTATCTTTCAGAAGATCTTTCAGAATGCATTATTTGGTTTTATTATCAAAAATAACCAGTAAAAAAAATATGTACCTACAGAAAAATTAACAAGATTTGTTTGATGAAAACAGAAATGAAATAGAATATAATAGAAATAGAAAAAAAAATTGAAAAATAGAAGTAGAAATAGAAAAAAATTGAGGCTAAATTGGCTTAATTGAAAAAATTCAGTGAGTGACAAGGGGTGATAATGCCCCAAACCATTGCAAACCATCCCTGCATCCTCCCAGTTGTGTTAAAATCGATCCTGTCCATCCAAGGCAGTTTGTGGAAACCCTTTTCCCAAGCAGTTGTTTCATCTGCTTGTTTATCCCAAGCCTCCCTGGGTGTGAGTGTTCTGTGGATGGCTGGCTCCCAGTGCTCTTCCCACATTTAGCTCCCTGCTGACAGGTATTAGAAACTCTCCTGTCCTCAAATTTTGTGTATTCTGGTCAGAGGAGCTGTCTGCTAACGGGGCAGCGAGGGACCAAACCCAGCCACGTCTGGAGGGCTCGTTTTGCCATTCCTGAATTCCAGCAGCATTCCCAAGGAAGTCACCCTGTGGTTCGTCTGCTCTGCTCCTCCTTCATGTACTCAACAACAAAACACGGGGGAAGGTTTGGATCCAGCTTGGAAGAAGTAATTGGTAGTGGGGAAAGAAAAATGCTGATGTTGGGTTAACCCCCAAATTGCTGCAGAGGGAAAAATGCCAAAAAGTGCATCCCCTGGATCTTGGAAATGCAAGTGCTGGAGGGCCCTTAGAGTTATCCCAGAATCCTGGAATGGGTTGGGTTGGAAGCCTCTGAGTTAGAACAAGCTCTGGGTCTGCACCAGAGGCTGGGGTGAAGGGGAGGGAATTGCTGCCCTCAGGGAAACCGGAGCAGCCTTTAAATGCCCTGCATCTCTCTGCACTGCAAGACACAAGAGATGATGGAATCATAGAATGCTTTGGGTTAGAAGGGATTTTAAAGCTCATCCAGTGCCACCCCTGCCATGGCAGGGACACCTTCCCCTGTCCCAGGTGCTCCCAGCCCCAGTGTCCAGCCTGGCCTTGGGCACTGCCAGGGATCCTGGGGCAGCCCCAGCTGCTCTGGGCACCCTGTGCCAGGGCTGCCCTCCCTGCCAGGGAACAGTTCCTAATTCCCAATATCCCATCGAGACCTACCTCTGGCAGGAAGCCATTCCCCTGTGTCCTGTCCCTCCATCCCTTGGCTAATAAAAGACTTTTTAAAAGGATGAAATCCTGGGAAGATTTCACTCATAACTAATTTTTGATAGCTGCAGTAATTCAAACAGGTACTGAGTCAGCAAAACTTTATAATTTTTGGTGCTCACAGGGTCAGTCCTGATGATCATTCTTGGCCTTAAAACCTATGGACTATCCTATCCTGCTGGAAAATCCTGGTATGCAGCACTATTTCTTCATGCCAGGAGGGTTCTTCCTTCCCCTCAGCCCACTCCCGTGTCCCATCTGGGCAACTCCGCACCAAACCCTGCAAGTGCACCAGAGCTGAAATGAGGGAATGGAAAGGAAGTTCTTTGGCAGGAAACCTCCTCACATGAAAGGCTTTGGGATGGCTCTGGAGGCACGTAGGGAGGTGAGTGGCTGCAAGGCCAGGGGCTGTGCCAGGCCCAGCATTCCCCCAGTACCTCCCAGTTTAAACCCAGCTGACACAGCCCTTGGGCTGCAGCAGCATCCCAGCCCCGCTGTGACACCCAGAGAACATTTCCTGGCATTCACCTTTTTTATTCAGTTGGCCACTACTTTTTTATGTCCCCAGAAGCAAAACTGGCCCCCAGACAAATCTGTGGCAGGATACCAAAGCCAGGAACATTAAAAGGAGCAAAAGAAAAGCCAAATTGCTTGTGGAAATCAAGATTGCTTGCATTTTCTTTTGCCATGGGAAGGCAGAGCTTTCCATGCTGCAAGTGATTCTTGGTTTAAGGACAAAAAATTCAAAGATTGCCAGAAATAGGGTCTGTGGACAGAAATTTTTATTCTATTATTATATTTTTAAACAGCTCCAATTGTAAAAGTGCATCCCTGGAAGGTGGAGAAAGGCTTCCAAAGTTCACTGACTTCCCAACCCTGACAAGGATTCTCCTGATAATGGCACAGCAGGTCCACAGTGGCAAAGCCTAATTGACAAAGATCAAAATCTAATTTGGATAACACCAGGAGCCGAGGGGGTCATGCTCCAAATAGTGCTTGAGCCACAACCAGCCGTGTTTGTCATTTCACGGGGAAAATGCAAAAAAGATCATTCCAGGTCCCCAAATGAGGGAGATGCCAATAATATTGAAAAGCAGACGCAGGAAGAAGCCTTGCTCCTGAGGGTGCAATTACCGGGGCTGTGATGTGAAATGATAAAAAAATATTAAGTAGATTTTAATGTTGTAACAAAGGGTGGCCCTGCACTGGGCATAGGGATAGGGGAGGAAGATCCTTGGGGCACCCAGATGAAAAATAATACAAGTGTAGCTATTAGCAGAGCACTTCATGCCAGTGAAATTCCTCTTTGGGAGGAATATTTCCTTACCTGGAATTTAGGTCACTTTTCCTCGGAAGAAGCAGTTGTTATTATTATCTATTAATTCCTTGAAAGGAATTAGACTAACCTGATCTGTGGCTTGAAATTAAAAAAAAAAAAGGCAAAAAAAAAAAAAAAGGCAAAAATAAAACCCCAAAACCATCTGCTGAGGGGGTTTTGTAAGATTTTTCCATGTTTTCTGGGGTCTGGGGTATTTCAGTAGCTGTGCTGTGTACTCTGGATCCCAACTCTGATAAACCAGGTTAGGATAACTGAAGGAAGGAAATCCTGATATTCACAGAGAATTCCTGAGGTGTTTTATGTGTATTTCCACCCCCAAAATTAAAAATTGAACACAAAATCCTATAGGATTTCTTTTTATCTTCAGTGTAGTTTGCTGGCAAAAAAGAGAAATTTTAGGTAAATTTTGAGCCCTCCTTACAATTTCTAATGATTAAATGCATTATTTTACTCATCCATTTACTCTCTTTCAGCTTCTGTGGGATTTTACTCACTCCTCACTTTTGCCTGTGAGTTGTGTTTCATTTTCCCATTTAAAATTTGCGAATTACAGCAGAAGAGAAAAAATTTCAAGACCTTCCTCTGCATTGGGACTGAATTAATGTAGGTGCAAATGGCCTTTGGGACTGTGATAGTCATTGGAAAATGTACAGTAAAAAGTTTTATAAAAGAGATTTTAATGAAAACAAAGGAAAATTATTCCATAATGGACAGTGGGAAGGAAGGTGCTTGGAGGAAAATTGGGGCTGAGATGAGAGACAACGTGGGGTTGGGGTGGTGATCTGTTTCTGTTCCATTTTAAGTTTATTTGGATTTAATGTGATTTATTAAAGGGGTTTAGGTGACTTAGGAGCATGAGCTCCATTGACTCAGCTTTTCAAGCACAGAGAGAAGCTCAAAGCCCAAATCTTGGCGCTTTGTCCTCCTGAGCAGCTCAGGTGCTCCAGAAAACACAACCTCATTCTACCCCGTTATAGGAAAAACAAACACTAATCCTATGAATTACAGCCACAAGGCTCCTGCACCCACTCTGGCAGCACAGAACTATGTAGAGGAGAGCTGAAGGGCTGCAGGGAGCTGACTCCTCCTGCCTCTGGCTGGCACTGCCAATTTTGGTGCTGCTTCATTGCCTCAGCCGTTCGGCAAAGCTCCTGTAAAGGCTCCAAGGCCACTCCACAGAAGCCTTTGAGAACAAAAATTGCTCAGCACATGGGTTTGGCACATTCAGCAGCCCAGGTCCAGCACAGAGGGAGCAGAAAATGCTCCTCACCCTGCCTGCTCCTGGGCAGGGGTTACAGCTGCTGATGGAAAAATGGCAGCGCAGCTGCCTGGGCACCAACCCATTCCAGGGATGGCTTTTCCTTGTGCTGGAGTAAAGAAACCAAGGAAAAGTGGAGTTTTAGGTCTAACTTTTCATGATCTCTGCATTTTTTCCTCGCTGGTTTCTCACTGGAGGGTGATGGTCTACATGGCCCAGGTTAGTGAGAGGTGGGAGGTGGATTCTCAGCGTGATCTACAGCTTGTCGTGCTTGTCAGGGCACTGGTGAGACATAAAGATCCTTTTCATGACAAAAAAATGAATGATTTTTATATCCTCAGAGGTGAAATCAAACCAATCCCATTAATTTCAATTAAAATGTTACCTGTCTCCAGCTATCTCCTTTTTTTGCTTGCCCTCAAAGACTGTTTAGGGATGGGAAAAATGAAATATTAATGCATTCTATAAATAATATGTGTGAAGTCCACGGGGACACAGAACCCCCACATCATTAGTTAAATTGATCTTCCTCTTAGATTTTGCAGGAAATCAGGGGGTTTTGTGGCTTAGCTTTCAGGAAAAGTGGTCAAACCTGGGTCCAGACTGCAGCAAAAATGGAGCTTTTTGCTGCTGCTCCTTTCTTCTGGACGTTTTAGACATTGGACAATGTCACAAGTTTCAGGAGAGGTGCCACTAACTTGTACGCATGCAATGAATTCCACTATGGAATTTCCAGGAGTAAGGAAAAGGAGATTGTGACTTTTAAGAAAGAATAATTATCAAAACACAGTTTGTTTCTGCTGCAGGTAATTCCCTGCATGGTGTGGTTATAAGGAACTTCCTGTAATTCACAGAACCACAGATTGGTTTGGGTTGAAGAGACATTAAGATCATCCAGTTCCAATCCCTCTGCTGAGGGGTCTGCTCTCCAAAGGCAATTTTTTGTGGAATTCTGGCAGACATTTTAAACACCTGTGACCATCACAGGGTGAGAACGGCTTTGAACAAAGCAGGAGCTTCACCTGCTGCAGCTCCCTCTTGGAAATAAAGCACAGTGTGGTTCCTTCCTCCTTCCCTGGAATGCAGCAGAGGAGCCTTTTCCTTTTATTTTTATTTTTGTGTGCGTGTAATAACACAAAGTCACTGCATGAGCAAGCAGCAATGTTTATTAATAGAGATCTCCAATTTTGGAGTCTTTGGTAAATTGAGAACACACTGAGAAAGAATCTTATCGCTCGAATCGTAGGAAATCCATTTCCAAGTTGTCTGTTTTTCATCAAATTAAAATTAGTTTCATGGGAATATGAGGAGGTTTTTATAATTAGATAATGGAAATTTGCCTAGGTTATCTTCCACTTATTTGGATGGAACATAAATAACAGGAATGTCACGTCATGCCAGTGTTTACTCATCTAACTCAGCACAAATCCTGGGTCAAGCAAAAAAGATTTGGAAACATTTCAGTGCTTGTTGCTTAGAGACCAATTTTTAACCACAGGAAGGATTTCACTGGAATCCATGGCTGCAGAGTGGAAAACCTGAAAATTGATGATTTTTGGAAGGGACCTCAAGGACCATCTGGTTCCAACTCCCCAGCCATGAGCAGGGGCATCTTCTACCAGACCAGGCTGCTCCAAGCCCTCAGGTGAAACATTCCCAAGAGTTATCCATCAACTCAGAATGGTGTTCCCATTCCCCATCCCATGGAGAGGTGGGATGGGGGATTATTTGGACATATTTCTCATTTTCAATCAAACCTCGTCAGTAATTAGTACACTTGGCTTTTGAATTTTTTTTTTAAAAATAGCTATTATAATCATCTCTGCTTTCTCACCTCTCCGCTCCTGTATTGAATATTGAATCCATATGGTTTAGGTGAAAATTCCTGAGGTTTGGAGCCAATTCCAGTGGGGTATTGGCAACAACTGGTGCTGGTGACCCTCTCCTTGCAGGCTATGGTGTAATGGAGACAAAATATGACATCACATCCCTTCCAGAAAACTGTGTGTCAAATCCCAATTATTCCAACTGGTTTCCTCCTCAGACATTCAAAAGTCCATTTTTAATTTCATTTTCAATATTTTCATTTCATTTTTGAGATCATTTTTCCATCTCTCACACGTGAAATCTAAATCAATTAAAATCAAATTTCCAGTTAGCACATGTTCCCACCAGGCATAGCTCTTCAAGGATGTTTGTGTGACCATTTCTTTCCAGGTGCACTGGATTCATTGCCTGAAAACTAGGAAATATCCTGATAGAAGGCTTTCCTCCTGAAAATGGCTGAGAGCTGGAATTCATACAGGGGAATCTTGCAGATCACAACCAAGCCCTTCAGCTCTTTAAATAAAGGGGGAAAATTCTGCATCAGTGACTGAAGAAACACTTAAATTAAAGAAACCAGGGAAAGAGCATGTCCTGCATCATCATTTTCAGAGGAGCTGGAAATAAACATGTATAACCAGATTTTAGAGAATATTCAACACCAGCCTGTTCATGCTGGGAAGACTGAAGAGCTTCCCCACAGGTTTTACATAGTGGGAGCTGTAATTTCTTTTTTATCCCTATATCAAGTGTCAGGCTTTTATATATTAATCGCTGATTGGTTTTGTCTTCCTTTAAGAAATGCAATCCCTGCAAACACATCATCCCTCGGTGCTCTCTGCACATGGAGAATGCAAAACCACCTCGATAAAGCATTACTGCACTGCTGAAATCAGCCAGGGTACAGCTCTCACTGCCCCTTTGTGAATCTCAAAAATGAATATATTCCATAAGCTTCCCTCTCTTCCCCTTCTCCACGTTTTCATTATTTTTTCCCCTTGCCCTAAATTCCATGTGCTTACCCTCTGGGTATAGGATTAGTGAGAGAAGTTTAAAATTCACACGTATGGGCAGAGAATGTCCCACCCCAGGTCCAGGTGATGATCCTAAGGATCCCAGCCAGGAGATGCTGCAGGGAGCTGGTGGCACTTGCTGCATTGTGACATCTCATTGTGTCCTAGTCCTTGGCACCAGCCTGAAGATCAAGGAATCACAAAATACCCTGAGTATGAAGGGACCCACAGGGATTGTCAGAGCAGCTCCTGGCCCTGCAGAGACCCCCCAAAATCCACCCTGGGCATCCCTGGCAGTGCTGTCCAAATTCTTCTGGAGCCTTGGGGCCGTGCCCGTTCCCTGGGGAGCCTGGGCAGTGCCAGCACCCTCTGGGGATGAACCTTTCCTGATATCCAACCTAACCCCCCCTGACACAGCTCCAGCTGTTCCCTTGGATCACCAGAGAGCAGAGATCCATGTCTTCCCCTCAGGAGAAATTGTAACTGCACCGAGCTCTGCCCTCAGCCTCCTCTCCTCCAGCTGAACATTCCAGGTGCCCTCAGCTGCTCCTCACACGGCTTCTCCTCAAGGCCCTTCCCCATCCTCCTGGCTCCTTTGGACACTCTCCAACAGTTTAATGTCTTTTTTACATTATAGCACCCAAAACTACCTCAGAACTCGAGGTGAGGCTGCCCCAGTCCAGAGCAGAGCAGGACAATCCCTTCTGTTCCCCCGTGCTGCTGGGCCTGGTGCCACAGGACAGGGAGGTCCCCTCTTGTTGTAATTGAGACAGTCACACACACCATTTTCAGAAGGCTTCAAACTGGTTTTATTCTGGCATGCATGCTTTTTATACATTCTTACAAAAATTTACGCTTTACTTATTGGTCAGGAAAGACAAAGTGCTCATCGGAACGGGCAGGTGGGGGTTTCTCTTATTTATCCTTCTTTATTCCTTGGTTCCTGTGTCAATGACCATTCTTTCAGGAGTGAACATGGATCCTCGTATCAAACTTCTCCTGGCTCACAGAAATTGCTGTGAGACATCTTCCACACCCTCTTGCTCCAGGGCACTGCTGAACTCAGATCCAGCTTTCCTTCAGCCAGGACCCCCAGGTCCCTTTTAGCTGGCACTGCTTTCCAGCCCCTCATTCCCAGTCCATCCATAAATCCAGGCGTGTCCCCGCTGGGTGCAGAATCCAGCACTTTTCCTTTTTGAACTTCACCTGGTCGGTGATTTTTCATCCCTCTGATTTGTTGAGGTCTCTCTGCAGGACCTCCCTGCCCTGCAGGGAGCCAACATCTCCTGCCAGGTTTATATCATCCTCCCTCTTGCCAAAATCCCCCTGGAAAACTGCTCCCTTTCTCCTTGCTGCCTTGGGAGACTTCCAGGGCGTTGTGCTCCCTGTCACGATGGACTCGTGATCATCCTGGAGCAAAACTCCTCCAGGATGTTCCCCTTGCACTCCTGTTTTGTGGCTTCCCAAGTTTTCTCTGGAAGAGCAGGAGCAGGATTATTTGCAGCCGCGGCAGAAAGGTGCACAGCTGTCATCTCCCAAGAAATTACAATTATCTCTTCCGTAATTAGGACAAGTTTGGCTGAGACTCTGAGTCACTGGGAAGTTTAGTTCTGTCGTTTAGCCCAGAATAGCTCTGTGGTTCCATAAATGTTTTCCCTGCAGACTAAACCTTGAATTTATGATGAAGGTTAAATCACTCCCACTCCTGAAGGAACAGAGGAGGTGGGAGGGTTTTATTGGGTGGTTTTCCAGGGATTGGACACGAAAACATCTGGTAAATGACCAGGTAAAAGAGAAATATGTGTAAAAAAACCCCCAAAAACCAAAAACAACAACAACAACAACAACAACAACAACAACAAAAAACAACCAAAAAAAACACCACCAAACCCAAAACAAAACAAAAAACCTCATTTTGCAAAAAATAGTAAAGCGTGGGATTTTTCAATTTTTTTAAAAAATTTCAGTGTGAGCTTCCAAAGCATAAATTAATAATTAAATACATTTAACCTCGGGTGGATTTTCTTTGGAGTTTTATTACACAGACCAGAAATTCCTGCGGATGACTTGGTGGGAAAACTGGTAACATACTTAACATGCCAGGCCGAGGTGCACAGCACTTTAAGCAGAGGGGTAGAACCTTCTCATTACCTTAACTGATTAGGAGTGTGAAGTAGAATCTGCCTTAATTAGTGACAACAAGCTCTTGACTAGTGGAAAAACACCCCCAAGTATGGGGTGTGAAGAGCTGTTGTTGTCAGGGAGAAAGAATCCTCAATGCCAGAGGTAAGGAAGGAAATATTTGCTGCTTCTCTTGCTCTTTTCATTGGCTGACAACTAAAACAGAATTTCAGTGGGAAAGAATATGAGATTTCTACCAAAAAAATTAACATTTGGGTTGTGGCTATACAAAATAGGATACGACTAAGGTTAAATTTTTACTTGCTTGGGAATCAGAGTGGTCTCCTGCATGTGTGTGTTGGATTTTGAGTCAATTTGCTGTAAGGTTTTTATTTATTCTTCTGTTTTGAAGCTATTATAATTGCTCTATGACACACTAAGTGAGAAAAAAAAATCAGTAAAAATTCTGATGTCTCCTTTTTTTCCCTGCTTATAGCTAAAAAGCAAGTTATGTTGGTTTGGAGATATTCAAAAATTTGTTTCAGGTAGTTTTGCTGGTAAATCTGAAGGTTTATGTGCTCATGAAGAAAATCTAAAATAGGTTTTTGGCTGGAAAGAGGGAAAACTTCACTAAGAAAGATGACCAAGGTGTGGTTTGTGTGTGCTCCTGGGGAGAAATGTCTTTCTAGAACCCACCTGGCTCTTTTGTTTTGGTTCAAAACTTCCCCCTGCTAAAGCTTGGCTTGTTTTAGGAGCTGCTGGTGAACAGAAAATTTAACTTGGGAAAGAATAATTGAAGTTTATGATGGTTCATGTGCTCAGTGTGATGAACAAATCAAAGACTTGGTGAATTTTTTTTGGCGAAGGGAGAAACAAAGTCACAAATTATACCATAACTAAAGGAGAAATCTATATTATTTATAGCTTTTTATGTCATTCCAGAGATACAGAGAGACAGCTTCAAAAAATAAACTTATAAAGAAAAGGAATTAACACCTCTCAAAAAAATTGTTACATCACATCTGAGCTCTTCTATTTCTGTTGTGCCATTCATTGGTGAAAAACACAGGGAAAGGTGCTGGAAGGGAGGCACTGTTTGAACAGATCTAATCGTCAATAAGTAATTGTGTTTTAATTAAAATGTGTCATGTCATTCCGAGGGTCCTATATTACATGAGTATAAAAATGTATGACTGCATAATTCGGTAATAATTAGAATTACATTTTCCTAACTCTTAAATTAAAATGCTTGGCAATTAACTGCCTGATAAATCTCACTTTTCCGTGTGTGGTTTTTCCCCCCCCTTTCTATCTGGGAGTATTAAATAGTCCTAATTGCTGATTGCACATTCCTGGGCTGCTGGCAGTTTTGTGTTGTGTGTATCAGATACAACTTCTCCAAGTATTGCTTTGTTTTTGCACATGAGGTAAAGGTGTTGCAAGCAACTTTTACTGATTGGGGAGGTCATGAAGTCCTAAAGCTTCAAAGATGTATCCATAGAATCAGGGAGGACAAGGATTTGGTGCAGGGATGTGTAGTTCAGACACAGTTCTGTTGAATGCACTGCTTGTACCTGTTAGGCAGAATCTGCTGATTGAGATTTTCTGATTTGTACTGGTTTAGTGAATTCAGAAATTAAATCTGTCTCACTTTCACAGCTTGGCATAGTGTCACTCCTTGATTTAGAAGACAGAACCCCAGAATCACTGAGGCTGGAAAAGCTCTCTCTAATTTCATCCAACCATTCCCAGCACTGCCAAGGCCAGCACTGCCCCGTGTCCCCAAGTGCCACATCCACAAAGATTTTAAACCACTCCAAGGATGAAGACTCCAGCACTGCCCTGGGCAGCTGTGCCAGGCCTGGACAAACCTTTCCATGGAGGAATTTTCCCCAATATCCACCCTGAGCTGCCCTGGCCCAGCCTGAGGCCGTTCCCTCTGCTCCTGTCCCTGTTCCTGGAGCACAGCCCGACCCCCCGGCTGTCCCCTCCTGGCAGGAGCTGTGCAGAGCCACAAGGGCCCCTGAGCCTCCTTTGCTCCAGGCTCAGCCCCTTCCCAGCTCCTCAGGAATTTTCCAGCTCCTCAATGTCCTTGTTGTGAATTAAGGAGTCCTGGACTGGTTTGGGTTGGAAGGGACTTCAAAACTCATCACATTCCAACCCCTGCCATGGGCAGGGACACCTTCCACCATCCCATCCAAGCCCTGTCCAGCCTGGTTTGGATGAGGATTTTAGCAATTTTAGATGAATTCTGCTGTTCCTAAGCCCCTCTCTGGCTGAACAATTAACAAATGAGTGGTTGGATGGCACAACCCTGGCTGTGGCTCTGTGTGACAGCAATGTGGCTTCTTGGGGACACACAGCTCGTCCCAATGTGCTCTCAGGGGTTCAGATTGTGCTTTTAGCATAAATGTGCTTTTTCCCCATAAATGCCCTGCTCTGCCTAACAATGAGGAGCCCAACACAAATGCATCTGGAAGGGGTAAAAGCTGCAAAAGCTGTCTCCAGAAAGACTCTTCCATTTGCATTTTGCATGGGGTCGTCAGCGTAAATCGAGTTGGAAATAAAGACACTTCTAAAGATGTTTTCTGTGTTGGCTGCCGAGGAGCAGGGAAAGATTTGGAAAGGATTCAAGGGTGGGTAAACACGGGAGGATCACCCAGGACCCCACAAATTCATTGAGACAACTGAGTTTGAGAGAAAACAAACTCCACGGCACAATCTGAGCGATATCTTAATTTTATGGGGAAGAGCAGGGTCTTGAGAGCAGCCATTTCCTTAAACATTTATTAAACTCCTTCCCTGCAGATGTAACATTTCCCCTGCTTTTCCCCTGCACTTCACATCTCGGTGCTCATGGCGTGAACTTTACTGGGACTGGTTCTTTAGTGGCTGACTGGAGGTGAGCCAGGAGCGATGACTTCCAGGCATCTCCCCCGACATTCCCACAGCAATCCCACCCCTGTGCCAGGGATGGGCTGGCAGAGCTCGCTCCGAGCACTCCTGTCACCAGGGTCTTGAAAATTCCTATCATCTTTGGACTTTTTGAGCTGATAAAGATGAGATTATAGGGGAAAAAAAAAGGGGAAGACATTTATATTTGTCACAGGAGTTGTCCCAGCTATGCACAGTGCTGTGTACAAGGAAATCACTTGAAGAATGAATTTAGGGGATTTTTCTCCCTATTGATGATTTCAGTTTAATTGTGCATCTCCATCCCAGTTTGGTGGTCACTGTTTATGACCTTTGATTATTTAAAATGTGACTTTTCCGTCCCAGATTGGACAATTTGAGCCTTGTGTTTTGTGCCAGCTGATGCTGAGGCAGGGTTCCTGCAGCTGAGATTTGGAAAACTGGGAATTGGGGATGGGATTTCAGCTTCTCCTGTACTCAGCAGGGAGAAGGAAAGGAGCAGCTTTAAGCAGAGTTTTCTCCTTCCAATGCTGCCATGGTTCTCCCTCTGGAGAAATCCATCTCCCCACTGACAGTGGAAGCCCCAAGACAAACCTTGTATACAGAAGAAGAAACCCAGGGATGTAAATCCCTTATTTCTGGTTCTTGTGGAAAAGCTTCTTCACTGAGAAACTCTCTCTGGCCGGATAATTATTAATTTTTTTTGAATGTTCATACGTGCAGGCTGCAAGAAAACCCAAAAATTCTTTTAAAAGAATGAAGTGGAAAAGCTGCCAACAATAACTTCTAAAAAAAATAGATTTTACTTAATAACAAAAAATTGTTTGTTTATTTATTTTTTTTAAGATTGGCCTTTTATTTCAGAGTCTCTGTTGTCACTGGAACACATTTGCAAGAATTTTTGCAACTTTGGGGACTTGTGATTTTCTTGCTTATCTGAAGGAAGGCTCTGATTCTCATTTAATCACTGCCTGTGAAAGCTGAGGCTTGAAGAAAATCTCCAGCCCCAGCCACACTCTCTGTAACATCAGGAAAATTGGCATCTATTAAAATATTTGCAAATATCTTTGTTGCCAGTTTATTTTCCTCAGTTGTGCTTGCAGCCATCAGCAGGGGACCTTTTGAGGGATAACTGCTCCCTACATGGAATCTTCCTGAGCCCAGCTCAGAGCTGGTGGGTGCAAGCACAACCGCACTGGCTTAGAAATTAAAGGAGAACAATCAAAAACTCCACTGATTTTTGTTTTGTGCTTTTTAAGCTTTTTATTTACCTGTTTCCCCTCCTTTCTAAGTGGGAAAAACGCCATTTTTGAAGCTCTTGGATACATTAAAAAGAAAAATGAAATTTACCAAAATTTATCTGGTGGAAGACTTCATTTTGGGCACTTTATAATGAAAATCTTGCCTTGTATTTTTGAAAACACCTCCCAAATTCAGTCTCTGTCTCTACCTCCTGCAATTGGTACAGATATGACATTGGGAAGCTTTGGAGACTGACAGGTTGGGAATAGGATAGAAATTGCTCCTTGTTCCCAGCTGGTGGCTTTGGTGGAAGGGAACAGACCCTGCCCTGGGAAGGAAAGGCAGCAGGGCAGTGCAATCCAAGAATTTCCTGCTTTGTGGATACAGGAAAGCACACACAGCTTCCTTATTTCTTGCATGGGAAGGCTACAATTAATTTTTGTGTTATTTTGAGCCTTGTTCTAAGGATTAAAAACACTTTTGGAAGCTTCCTGGCAGTGATTTGCTGATGGCCCCAGCTCTGGGGAATTTCAGTTCCTCAATGAAAGGAAAAGAATCAGCTGAAGTGGTTATGTGACAGAGCAGACCAGGATTTGTCCTGGAAAGTGGCACCATCCAGGTTGATGTGTGTTATGGAAGTTAATCCGTGCAAAGGCTTGCTAAAGATATCCCAAAATCAGGGGAGCAGCCAGCTGGAGTTACGGGGCAGTGACAAGAAAATCCTTTCCCTAAACTCTCTGGCAGAGCCAGAAAATCCTTTGTTTGTATTATGATGCAAAAAAAGGGATTTTTCTCTCAATTTCCCTTTTTTTCCCTCCTCCAGCATCAAAGGTGTAACAGGGAGCAGAAGAGTTTTTAAAAAACCATCTTATTACCTGGATTTCTCCAGGAGTTGTTACAACCTCTGGATGGGGCGTGGGGATGCTGAAAATCTCATATTTGGGAAAGCAAAGCTGACAAAACCAGGGAGTGGTGGCAGGTTGGGCTCATTTTAGAATGGTGAAAGTTTGGGAGGGAAGAGACCTTAAAGCCAACCTCATCCCATGGGCAGGGACACCTCCTGCAGACCAGGTTGCTCCAAGCCCCATCCATAGAAATCCTTTTTCCTCTTTATTTTCTCTTTATTTCTGCCTTTCCTTTGCTCAGCCACTGCCCAGTGAAAGTCCAGAACTGGCATTTAATCCACAATTTGGTACCAGCTGAAGCCCTGATTTGATTACTGTTAATGCAATGTCATTTATCAGTGAATGGTGGAACAGTGACTGTTCCTATGTACAAGAACTCCATTTAATGCTAGGAAAACACTGAATAGCAAATTGCTTAAAAATCACAGTCTGTTTTCACATCCCAAAAATGTTTTTTTCAGGGGAATGAATGGCTGTGCCCAGATCAGATGGAGTTGCAAGTGGGATATTGGCAGGAATGAGATGGATGCCACAAAGCAAGGGGAGAACTGGGGGTTTGTTAAACATCCACAGCTGATTTTTGGGCAGGGTTTTCAGACGTGAATAAAGGGGAAATAATGGGAAATGCACAATTGTAGCCCTCATTTGGATTTGGTTTTTCTGTAAATTTGTCTCATGTGAATCCTTCACATCCATTACATCAATTTTCTTGGATAAAGGATGCCTGAGGATTAAGGGATAATTACTGACTTGCAGGAGGTACCTTTCCCTCCACCTGCATTGCTCTCAGTTTGGGAAAAAACACAATTTTGGTGGGTGTTTTTCTTTTTTTTTTCTTTTTTTCTTCTTTTTTCTTCTTTTTGTGTGTGTGTGTTTTTTTGTTTGTTTGTTTGGTTGGTTTTTTTCATGGAATGTAGGTGAGGATGGGGACAAGCTTCTCCAGTGTCCCTCTGCTGTAGGAATTTAAACTCTGTCTGAAAAAGGAAATGTCCAAAAATTCTGGGGTTTAAAAGTACATTTTATGGCTTAATTGAATGGAAGTTGGTGCAAAAATGAAGGAGGGGTTTCCCTACTGGGTGTGGGTGGAAGTGAGGCCGATTGTTGGCAAACAAGAAAATTAAATAAAATTTGGGTTAAAGGAGATGCTGTAAAACGAGGAATTTTGGCTTTTTAATGTATCTCTGTGAAGAGGAACCTAGAGCAGGTCAGAAGTTGATTCTCTGAGGGGCCAATTCCACCACAAGGATGCTGAAAACACGTGAGGAGTTGAAGTGCATCTCCTCCTTCTGCCTCCTCCACCAACCACAGAGATTTTATATTAAAATAACAACAACAACAAAAAAATGTAGCTGGAATTAGGCAGGCGAGAAAATGCAAATTCATGGCACAGAAAAGAAAAGCAGAGCATGAAAGAGAAAAACATCCCGATTGCTCACAAGGGGAGGGATGGCTCAAGGGCTTTCACAGTTTTTTTTAAATAGAAATATTATTGCAGTTTATTTCTATTCTTTGTGATGGGAGATGGAGGTTGTCTCATGTCCAGGTCAATGTGGGGTTTATTTTATTTATTTTATAGGGTGAGGCTGATTAGCCCACCCCGTCTGCTCCTTCTCCAAGAGTGGGCAGCTCTTTGTGGATGGCCACAGCTCTGGAATTGTGGCCTGGAATTACCTTTCTCTGTTGGTTTTGGGCCATTCCACCTCCCCTTTCTCCCTGGAGATTTATTGTATTAAATTTTCGGGGTTTTTTTTTTTCCTAAAGGCTCGGAACAAAGGGAGATTTGTAGAAGATTTGTATGAGGCGAGGGCTCATATTTGGTCTATATTTCAGAGAGGTAAAATAAAATGCTGAACCTCCTACAGATAAACCTCTGGGAGTTCTGCTGGGCACCAGTGGCATATTTCTTCTGTGATCCTTCAGGAGGTTAGGGGTGAAGCTGGAGCTCTGTGAAGAACAATTTGTTTGCTCTGAACAGAGGCAAAGACAGATGAAGTGGGTGAGCACAACCTGGGGGTCTTGGAGTAATTTCTCTTCAGAGCTCAGCACCTGCCTGTCCTGCAGCCCTTGCTCAGGTCCCCTTCACTGCTTGCAGGATGCTCTTGTTCTTCCCAGACTTCCCCCTGTCTGCAGATCAGGAAAACTTCCTAAAAACATAATGTATGCACTGGTGATGTGTGTTTTCCAGACATAAACCCTTTGCTCTTCACTTTCTAGTGTATGAAAAGTGTAGGATAAACTAACTTTACTGGATAAACCGGCCTTGAAAAGGTTTGTCACTGAAAGAAATTTTTGTCATTGTTTTCTCTTATAAAACACCACATGAAAGATTAAACAGCAGTCTTAGTTTATGTTTATAGGGGTGTTCCCCTTAAATGTGCAACACAATGGACAAGGATTTCATCAAAGGTGCAGAGGACCAAAGAATCCTGGAATATTTTGGGTGGGAAGGGATCTTAAACTCATCCAGTGCCACCCCTGCCATGGCAGGGACACCTCCCACTGTCCCAGGGATGCTCCAAGCCCCAGTGTCCAACCTGGCCTTGGGCACTGCCAGGGATGGGACATAGTGGAAGATTCCTGAACCATCAGGATGAAATCTCTGTCCCCAGGTGAGGTTTCTCACCAGCATCTCCCTCAAACTCCACCAGCCAAAATTCTTAAAATATTGCAGAACAGGAAATTATAATTAAAAAAATAAATATCAATCAGCATCACTAATTAACTATAATAATATAATTTAATTCACTGCATGGTAAATTCTGCATGGTGGAGCCTTTCCTGTGGTCACACATCCATTCTGAGACCTGACAATGATGAGCAGTTTTTAAACATTTAAGTGCTGCCATTGTTTTAGGGAAGGGATTTTATTGCCTTGCTCGGGGGCAGTTAATATCTCACAGCAGCTGGTATTGATTGCACTGATTTGGGTATTTAAAAAAGAAAGGGAGAAAATTTTGTAACTCCAATTTTATGTTGTAATCTGTCTCTCCTTGCTGTTGGATGGGTTTAGAAGAAGTTGGACCCTCACCATAGAAGTATCCATATCAGTAATCAAATATAATCCATATTTTGCCAAGTTTCCTGGGCTGTCGCATCTGCCATCACCACCTGTGATAATTTTCCTCCTTTTTTTTTGCACTAAATAATCAATTATAATATTCTACTTCTTTTTTTCCTCCCCTCCACACGCTGCTTTATTACAACTGGCTCTGATTAGGAACTTTTTTTTTCATGTCAGTGAGGAGGTGTGGGTAACTTTGTGCAGGCTTTTTGAGCACTGGAATGGGCATTGTGGAGTCCTGTGCTCCCAGTTTCAGGACCTGCTCTCTGTTAACATTAAAACCAGATGACCCCACGTGCGTGAATGAGAATTTACTGAGTCAGGAGATGTCGGACTTTGCAATTTTCTGTCCCAAAATGAAGCCCTGGGTGTTGGTAACACGCAAGGAGCATCTCTGAAAGATCCAAACAGGGCCCATCCCAGCTTGAGTTTTGTGGGAAAAGCCGAGGGGGAAACATTTTGGAGGAAACTGAGCAAATTTGGTCAAAGACAGTGAATGGAGAAAGCTGTGGTGCCACATTTTCCAGGTGAACTTTGGAAAATATCTGCACTTTGAAAAGCAAGGCGTGCATTTCATTGGATGGATTTATTAAAAGAACATTCTGGGTGTTTCAGGTCTGTGGGATGTGCCAGTGCTGCCTGAGTGGTTTGGGGTGGTTCTCTCACAAGGAATATCTCTTCAGTGTGTGAGGGTCCATGTTGATGATTTCAGAGCTGGCTTAGGGAGGCCTGAGCAGGGTTTTGCCCCTGCAGAAACCCCTGTGTCCTGGTTTGTCCCATGGGGCTGTGCCAGCACTGCATAAGAAGCTGTTAACCCACTCTTATTTCCAGGGAAAAGGGAAAATATCAGCACTGGGGAGTTCTAAAGGCAGAGCAGAGCAAACAGGGCAGGGATGGGAGGGGAGCAGACATTCACACTCCTGAGGTTCATGGCACTGCAGCCGCAGACCCCTCTTACATGAATATTTTAAAAATAACCATATTTTAAGTGCCATTAGTTAAGAGGTTCTGGTGGGAGTGTGCTGGGGACAAAAGGGATGGTCCTATCCCAGCCTACTGCTGTCATTTCATGGGGAATTTACCCTGGTGATGTCCCAAAATCCCATTTCCAAAGGCTGCATCCCATCTACTCCCTCTCAGAGCTGCCCTGAGGTTCTTCTGCACCCACCAAAATGAAAAGGTGATATTGCACTCAGAGAGCTGCTGGATCCCTTCAGCCTGGATCAGATACTTTATCCAGCAGATGAACTCATTGCACCTCAGTTGGATTTAAAACTGGGCTTTATATTTTCCTTTTTAATTTGCTGCTTAGGATGCAACCGTGCGTAGGAGCCTGAAAAAATGTGTACTTGCTCAGCTCCTATTAGAGCCAGATTTAAATTTCAGGATGGTCCTTTTTACTATAAAATGGAATTTTATTATTTGTCTTGGTCCAGTAAGATTCATAAGGTCTCTGCTTATTTGCTTTTTTGAGATGGTAACTGAAGGGGTACAAAATCTGGGCATTGAGATAAATTTTTGATCACAGAAAATAGAAAACCAGTCAGAAAATTATGCTTTAAAAAGGACAAACTTTAAAAATAAAAAGTCCAAAATGTGCCTTGGTTGAGCTTTAATGAAATATGACACATCCCCTAAATATGTCACGTTTATTTTTACAATACTGTAAATAAAAAAGTTGAGTGAGAAAATAATCTCTTGGCTGTTCTTGGGAGCGCAGCCCCTGCCAGGAAAGGTCTCTGTAAATAGCAGAGGTCAGAACTGCCTGGGATCTCTCCCCCACCCCTCTGAAAGCAAGGAACACATCTTTGTGTACATTCCATAAAACATGGATAGCTAGTCCTCCTTGGATTGTAAATCCTGGTGACCTGGAGATGCCACGCAGGTGCCACAGAAATATAGAGAGAGGTAGAAAATCTATCCTTGGCTACTGTTTCCTAGTGCTGACTTAGGGCTTTTAACTATTGTGGCCTGGGAATTTTGTGATAAACACTTTTGGACTGAAAACTTACAGTTTATTGAAGGTGGGTGTTTGGTTTTTTTTTTTTTTTTGTTTTGTTTGTTTTTTTTTTTAAAGCCTGTTTTGATGTATCTGAGATGATCAAGCAGTACCAGGAAGTTTGAAGGACTCAGCTGTATTTTGTTTTCCCTGCGTTGATTTTTTTTTTTTCCCGTGGGGATTTTACACCCAATAATCTTGATGGTGGTTGCTGCTCAAAAGAATTTGGTTTGAAATTTGTTTTCCTTCGTGTAAAGAGATTTGCAAGGGATTTTTATTTCTGGCATGACCATGATTTAGGTGAGCTCTGGTTTAGATGCTGATGCTGCAGTAGGAGCAGCAGAAATGAAGTGCTTTGGGAAGGGCAGAGGTGGAAGGAAGTTCATCCTTTCCAGCATCTCTGGTGTAGTTTACATCTATAAATCCATTTTAAGAGACTAATTCTAATTTATGCCCCTTCATGGGCAGCTGTGGGTTGTCCCAGGTTTGCTCTGGGGCTGCTGGTGAGCAGGGGATTATCCCAGCCCTGGAACACTGGGTGCTGGGAATGTCCTGGGTGTTCCCTGAGAGGCTGAGCAGCCTCCTCTCCCTTGCCCCTGGAGAGAAAGGTGGGGTTTATCCTCAGAACTCTCATGGATTTGTTTAATTTTGCAATTCCACAATGAAATGTAAGAGTTGGACCTTTGGAGGAAGGGCTGCAAGCTCCAGTGCTGGCCTTGGCCCTGCTGGGCTAATGCTTGGACTCGATCTTGGAGGTGATTCCTGAGCCACTTAATTTTGAAAAGAATCTTAAATTAGAGCAACATTTATGGGGTTAAGAGGGGATTGATGCTTTCAGGAACTGGCTCCCCATCTTAGAGGGACAAAGGTGGGCCCAAACAATTCCAGCGTGAGCAGCTCTCTGCTCTGCTGAGGTCCCAGCACGGCTGGCAGGAAGGGTGATCCCTACACAATGTGTGAGGAAAGGAATCTTAAACTGCTCCTTGGTTTTCTTGGGAAGTGCTTGGAGAAAGGTCTAAGGGCAGGGACTGAGGGCACACCATGAACCCATTCCCAAACCCTGTTTCCCACCCATCACTGTCCTCTCTACCTGGAATTTTCTTCCTGAATTAATTTCTTTTACTATTTCACTTCCCTCACCACTCCAAACCCAGGCTTGACCTGCTGTGTTTGCTTTCATTAGAATAAAATAATTCCTTTTAGTACCTTTTGCCCTGGCCAAACCTTCAGCTTTTTCCAAGTCCTTCAGCTCCTTGGGAATTTTATTATCAATACAGGCTGGATATATGGAATCAATCAGTGTTTTGTGGGAGGTGTGAGAGTCTGAGCTTTTTCATAAATAAATAGAAAAGAAGGAGAGGATGAGTGAGCACCACTAGGTTTGATTCGTGAAGAAAGAGGAGCTAAAGCACACAGAAATCTTCTCTAAAATGCATCTTCCTGCTCTTTTGTGTTTTTAAATTTAGAAATAAGCTTTATAGCACCAAGTGACTGTGATCATCTCTCTCACACTCATGAGGTGGTGGCTCTGGGAGAGAATCCAGCACGTGGTCCTTGCTCTTCGTTATCTTGAATTACACAAATGATTTTAAAACATATGTCAATAGGCTTTTAAGCAAGCAGATTCTGTTCTGATTAATTAATCATACAGTTTCTCAGCTTCAAATGAACTTTTTAAATGACAAGTATTCATTTTTAAATTTTTTGGGGCTGTTTGTTTTTACACATCTGCATACTGCTTAGTTTGAAGTTATTAATTAGAATAAATAAAAAATAAGGAAAACAGCAGGTGTTCTCTTATGTCTTCTACAAAGAATCTTATTCTTTAAATTTTACCAGATTATTTTATTCCTGCTGCTTCACGCTGCAGGTTTCACAACAGAAATATTTTCTTTTATTCGCATGAGTCTTTTTTTTTTTCTTTTTTTTTTTTTCCTGTTGGCAATTTGAAGGCTGTCCTGGTTTGTGGAGAAGAAAACATTCTTATAATGTCTCCTTGCTGCTCCATGACTGATTTTACACAGACTCAGGAGTGAGTTTTAAATAAGTGGATTAGCCCAAAATATTCTGGGGAAGGTGGAAAGGGAAATGTGGTTTTTCCCTCCTAATTTCACTTGCAGGGACCGTGTTTGGGAGTGGTTGCTTGTATTATGATTTTTTTTTTAATTTATGAGAATGGGTGGATTATGTGTTTGTCTGGAATGATTTTTATTTTTAAGGCTGAAGGGTTCAATCTTCTGAGCACTTGATAAAGTACATGAATGCAAAGATGAGGCGATTATTGTTATTATTATTAATTATTATTCAGTGTATTTATTGACTTTTCAGGAGGTTTTCTCAGTCTCTCCATGACTCTAGAACCTGGGGCATGTGGAGCAACCAGTGTGGCTGAGGGGTGCACTGAGGATGGGGTTTGGGGGTGCAAGAAAATTCCCTATTTCTTGTCCCTGACCTCCTGAGGAAGAGAAATCCCTGGGTAGTACCTGAGAGACAGAGCACAAAAAATCCAGCCAAAGACATTAAATATCAATTTCCAATCCATGAGTTGTTTATCACATCCTAAAAATGAGGAATATCCACATTTAAGTACTTTAGTGGGGGTCTCAGCTTGTGGCCATCACCTGCATGAAATCATCCCCCATCAACCCCACTTTTTTTCCCTGTTTAAAGCATTTTTTAAAAAAATCAATTTTAAATCGTCAAATTAGAAATTCCATCCAACAGAGTTAAAAAGGAAAGAGTAGGCATCACCTTTTCCCGCATCCTGCCTGAAAACTCTCCTCTTTTTTTATTTTTTAAATTTTTTTATTTTATTGTTCTTCCTATTTTATTTTTAATTAAAAGCCAGCCCGGCCGCGAGCGACTGGCGCGGAAAGCTAAAAAGCAACTTGAAAGTTTGGGGGAATTATTTTCGCGCGGCTCAAACGCCAGGCGAGGATTAGAAACAGTTTAAAAGCTTCCCCATCCCAACGTTATCCGTCAGAGGCCCCTCGGAATGCCCAGATGAATATGGGAGTGGACAAGGTTCTGGTTCCTTTCAGAGAGCTGCCTCGACCTTCTGGGTTTTTCCTCGGGCATTGATGTTTGGTGCACATGAAAGGATTTCTCCAGGGGTTTCTCCAAGGGTTTTGTGGGAAGTGAAGCAGATTGGGTGAAGTAAGAATACAGACTTAAGTTCTCTCTGTGTTTTTTTTTGGTGGGAGAGAACTGACTCCTGCATTATCTCACAAACACATAGGAAACATAAAAAGGGGAAATTATGCAGAAAAACATAAATTATGTAGATGCTGGAAAGCCTATGCAAAACATGATATGTGCACATAATAGCATATTTCCCTAGGGTCTAATTGCATCCTTTGGGTACCTTTTGAAGCATCTGAATATTCAGAAGAAAGCAAATTTATTGTAATTTACAAAATATCACAAAAAATAAGGTTGATACAATGATGGATGTTGTAATGGAAACTCACTCTTCAGTTGTTGTCTCAAAGTTGACCAAAGACTAAAATGTAATAAATTAGTGCAGCAGTTGTGTGGGGGGATAGAGCTGCTTCCCTCAGCCCATCAGCCCCTTTCCCTTGCAATCCTGGTGCTTTTCCAGATGTTTTTTTGGCAGGTCCTCGGAGCCATGTGAGGGGAACCGTGGGTGATAAAGGGCTGGTGTTTATTTTTGTCTCAGGAGCTGGGGTTTAGTCAGGGCAGAAGAGCTCCGTGCCAGCCCCATGGAGTGGCTCTAAGTGGATGTGATGGGGGAGCTCTGGTGCCAGAAAGGATCATCAGGAATTCTGGGCTTCCACCAAAATTCCTCCTGAGCCCCACCGAGCAAACTGACAGAGGTTTCTTTGCATCAATAATCAGGGAATCTGCAGATAATCCAAATGCCCCTGCACCAATTACAGCTGCCCTCGGTGATCCCTCTCCTGTCAGAAGCTTTTGGGAAACTTGGGATCAGCCACCAAAATCTAAATTTATTCCTCTGTCTTTGAAACAGCTGCACTGCTTTGAACTCCAGAGTCAGGAGGAGAAGGGGAACAATGGGAAATTCTTGCTGAGCCACGTTTTAACATTTTTCCAGAGGCAGGAGGTTATTGTAGCTCTTCTTTGGGAGCTGTTCTCTCATCAAAGGCTGACTCAGGTGCCCCAGCCGCCTCTCTCTGGGCTCCCCTTCCAAGGATTCTCATCAGCTCCTGGCACTGGGAATACAGGCTGCCCCTCCTGCAGTTCCTCCACTTGAGGAACTCCTTTGGATCACTGGGATCTCCGTAGCTGCTCTTATTTTAGGTCAGACAGGTGCAGGCATTTGCTTTGGAGAACAGATTCCTTGGAAGAGGGATCTATCCATAGATTTAAGAGTTTTCCCAGTAAATATTGAAGGAGCATTTACGTTTTCCATCAGCATTTGTGGCTGATCTGGTGTTGTCTCTGGACAAGGTTCTGAGTAATGTCCTCTACAGGCGACCCTGCTTGAGTGAAGGGTTGGATGAGATGACCTCCAGTGGTTTTCCAACCTTAACCATTCCATGACTTCTATTCATTGTTATGAAGGCACAAGAAAGAACATCAGATTCTGAACAAGTATTACTGCACAAACATTGCTCTGCTAAAAACACTCAAATTGGTCTTTTTGGCCACCAAATACTGAATCCCAAATACAAACAGTGTCAGGATGATTGGGATCCAGCACATTTTCCCTCTGCAGAACCTGTTTTATGGGAATTTGGCTGCTGACCTTAATGCAGAGAAATCTGGGGCCTCTGTGAGAGCCAGGAAGCTCTGCTTGATTTAAGAATCAGGATTTTAACCATTGTCCTTGTTCAAAATATCCACACCCCATGGAAAGAACAGGTGATGGCTTCAGGTGATGGCACGGGAAAAGAATCCCTGGAAGCAAGGTCTATATCAGGAAAATACCATGGAAAATCAGGGAAGTTTTTGATACACTACCCAAATTTTAACTGTATTTAAGAATTTTTCCTCCTTCTCTGGTTGCTCAGACCACGGGAAGGGCTGTGGTTTATTTTTCTGATGTGCCATCTCATGTGTTCATCCTGAAACTCTTCTTGTCTCCCAGAAAACCCTGGAAATTTTTGGATAGGGTCCCTGGGATTTGCCATCTCTTACTTGTTTTGCTTTCCTGGATAAAGCAGTGAGGAGAGGGCTACCTTTGGGCACCTTGGAGTGTTGTCATGATGGAGAGTGTGGGTCCCATCCTGGTGGGAAGCAGGCAGAGCACCCCAATCCCAGTGAGGTGTCCCTGCTTTGTCTTGTCTCACTCCAGCATCCCTGTATTCAAGGAATGTGTCCAAGCTTCCCCACGCCTGGAATTTAAATACATAAATGTCCTGCACAGATCTGTTGTTGGTTAGTAATGTATTGTCAGCTGTCCTGCCAGCCTTTTTATCTTCTGATTAGCTTTGAAATCATTGAAGCCGGTGAAGATTCGTTTGTTATCCCAGTCCTCCGAGGACCAGAAATCCAGTGATGGTGTGGATGTGCTGTGAGGCAAGTTCCCCTTTGTAAGATGGATGATGATTGCTTGTCGATACTAAGAAAAAGAGCTTTGTCAAATCTGAAGTTGTCTCCTTTCTTAATGTAAAATATTATTTTTATTTTCACGCTCTCAGAAAATTGTGATGCTGCGAGCAGTAGGAAAAGGAAAAAACAACCACCACCCCAAAACCCAAGGTGACTCGGATGTTTGTTTATTTGTCTGCTTTTGAGGTCTGCAAGATGTTTTCTTTGTTTTTTTTTTTGTTTGTTTGTTTGGTTTTTTTTTGTTTTGTTGTTTTTTTTTTTTTTTTTTTTTTTTTTCAGAAAAAACTGTCAAGGGAAAGAAAATACTTTTATGATAAGCTCATGCCAGTTTACAGGAATTTTCTTTCTTTAATGAGCAAAGATGTAATCTAATTCTTTGCCTGCTTTCTCTAATCATCTCCCTGAGATGTTCTCACTCTTGTGCTTTTGAAGGAGCACTCCAACATTTAGTGCTGGAAGGACTTTGGGCTGTGGGAACCTTGGTCCCAACCTGCAGGGACACACCCAAGGGCACCTGCCATTGCTGTGGGTCTGTGCAGAGGAGATTCCTTCAGGGTGCCCTAGGAAGGGGTTAGAGCACAGCCAGGTCAGAAATGAGGTGGCCACAGATATTTCATAGAATTCCAGAAGGGTTTGGGATGGAAGGGACCTTAAGGTGCATTCCCTTCTACCCTTGCCATGGCAGGGACACCTTCCCCTGTCCCAGGTGCTCCAGCCCCAGTGTCCAGCCTGGCCTTGGGCACTGCCAGGGATCCAGGGGCAGCCCCAGCTGCTCTGGGCACCCTGTGCCAGGGCCTCAAAGCCAAAAATTCCTTCCCAATCTCCCATCCATCCCTGCTGTCTGGCAGTGGGAGCCATTCCCTGTGTCCTTCCCTCCATGCCTTGTCCCCAGTCCCTCTCCAGCTCTCCTGGAGCCCCTTCAGGCCCTGGCAGGGCTCTGAGCTCTCCTGGAGCCTTCTCCTCTCCAGGTGAGCCCCCCAGCTCTCCCAGCCTGGCTCCAAAACAGAAATGGTCCAGACTTTGGAAAATCTTTGTGGCCTCCCCTGGGTTTGCTCCAGCAGCTCCACATCCTTCTGATGGTGTGGACTCCAGAGCTGGATCAGGAGGGGTCTCATCAGAGCGGAGGGGAGGGGGAAATCACATCCAAGTAATTTCTAACAAAAACCCATTTAAATTCCTCAGAGTGAAGAAAACTACTAAATCTGGGACTCGTCAAAACACGTTTAGTGAATCTCTGCTCAGAGCAGGGCCTTGTTTGGCTCCCCCTCTGTGACTCTGGGGCAATAATGGGAATTTGTACACCTTCATTCCTGCCACCAGTGGGGCTGGGTTTGCTCAGGGGAGCTGAGCTCAGTCCAAAAGCCCTCTGAGCTGGAGCCAGGATGCAGCAAGTCTGTGCTTGGGCAGTGGGAGATGGATTTGGTCCTCCTGGAGCAGGTGATGCTTTGGTCTTTATGTGCCTGAGGGTCATGGTCTCCAAATTTTTCTGTGCTTCTCCCCCATTCCATCCATCAAAAAGCCTCTGAGCTGGGTGTGAAAGCACACACTGCACCCCTGAAAATCCGTGTTTTTGCTGGAGGCCCTGAGAAGTGGGAAACAGAGAGTGTGACTGTCTGGGTGAGCTCACACCCTCTCATGGCCTTTGTCTCCATCAGCCCCTGTTCCTTCCAGCCCTCCCCTCCTCTCCTTGGGTTTTTCCATGCCATAAAATCAGGAGCCAGGCTCTTTACAGCCCAGCAGGAGCTGTGCCTTTCTGCTTGTTTGCTCTGCACAGACTTTTAGCCACTGTGAAATAACTGAGACCAACCTGAGGGTGACTGGGGCTGGCTTTGTGCAGCTCTTGTTCTGCATTTCCCATTCCAAAACTTCAGTGGGAGAATCTTTCTTCTCTAAATCCTGTATAACAGGACAAGGAACAAAGTTTTTTGTGATTTCTTTCTTAGGGAATTCATAAAGTGCACTCTCAGTAAGGGCTGTGCAGAGAGCTTGGAGCTCAAAATGAGGAGTCATTTCAGTAATGTGGGTTTTGTTGGTTTAAGAGGAAAAATACTCCTAAATCCTACTCCAAACTTTGACCTTCTCTCCCTGGGAGGAAATGGATGAGCAAATGGGAAAACTGGGGGTGTGGGAAGGAGGATAAGGAAGGCATTGGCTTTAGGCAGAACTCTGTTATACGAGTCTGTGAATGTATTGTGAACATATCAGTGAATACATTGCAATTATTAATCCTGTAAGTGATGTCATGGCTTCTTGGCAGCAGCACAGAGCCCTTGGGACACCTCTGGAGCAAGTCAAAGGGAGCAGCAGTGGCTGTGAACACATCTAGGGATGCGTTTGGCTGGCTGGGCGTCAGGCCCGTGGTGCCAAACTGCTCTCAGCGGAGGGGCAGGAGCTCAGGGGTGTGCACAGAGCTGCCAGGGAGGTCAGGCTGCCTCTGTGCTCCAGGGAACACCCAGAGCAGGGGCCAACAGCTCCTGACTGGAAAAGCACATGGTCCCTCTGAAGCCTTTCCAGCGCTGCCGCCGGCCAAGGAGCCGCGGGTTTATGGCTTCACACCTCTTCATTTCTGGGGATTTAAGTGCACCAGCAGTGCTGTTGGGGATTAACCCGGAGTTAAAAAGGCATTTATGAGGTGGGAGGATATGGAGTGAAATACTCCTGGTGTCTCCAGGGGCTGGGTTCACAGCCTGTCCCTGCGGGCCTGGCACTCCTGCCCTGAGGGTGACGACAGCAGCAGAGTCCAAAATACTCTACACCAGCTCTTCCCGTTGCTTGGAAATCCCACTGCACTCAGTGGGGACCCATAATCCAGGGTATTTATGGTGGTTCTCCCAAAAAACAGAGCTCTTCTCTGTGCTGGGAGGATGGGGCAGTGCTGGGCTGTTCTGGAGGAGCCACCTCGTGTCCAGGGCTCTGCTCTGTCCCTGTGCCACTTGTGGGGCAGCCTTGTAAGTGAACAAAGTAAAAGTAAAACCTCCTGGAAGGATGAGACCTTTCCCTGATGGCCAAATGGTTTTGAAGAGCAAATAGGAGGTTTTTTTTATTTGGAAGGTGGAGGGAAAAGGTGCAAAATGCAGCTGTGTGGTGTTTCCTACATGGATCTAGATAACCAGACCGATTAGACAAACCTGGCAATATTTCTTCTTATGAAAAATCAGTGTTAACTTTGTTCAGTGCTGCCTCGTGCAGGAGAGGGAACAGGGCAGAGGAAAAGGGCAGGAAAATGAAACAAGCAGGTATGAATCCTATCCTGGATACATTCACACTCAAAACTCATTGCAGCAAGGCGCAGGGATTCCAACTGAACAAATTTGTATCTCTATTCCAAAGCAACATAACAAGGAAGCCTCTCATCAGTGACACAGATTAGAGACTGGAAAAAAAAAAAAAATCCCTGCTGCACCCGTGCCTGTATGCACAAGATTAATGCAGAGGAAAAGCTCCCTGTCCAAGCCCACCACCCACACATCTGCTGACCACCCTCCCCTGCTCGGGCTCCGTGGCTCCACACGTAGTGAGAGGATGGAGATGATTAATCAGGGACTGCAGGAGATGCTGAATGTCTGTGGCCCTGCAGAGCCTGGGGTTGCTGCTGTCTGCAGTGAGGATTTGGGGGAAGGCTCTCGGTTGCCAGATAGGGATAGAAGATAAAGGACTCCACCAAACTGGGGGGGAAAAAAGGGTGTTTCTGTGAAACTCGTAGGAAGTAAAAAATCAGTGGCTTTGCAGAGCTCTGCTCCCAGTATTATTCTTTGTGATTAGGCTAATGAGCCCTGACTCTTACAGGTACAGTGTGCTGTGATACCCACAGGGGTTGGGATCTTCATCACACAATTAGGTCTCTCCCTCTGTGCAGGCATTTTATAATAAATAATCAGTAGTCTTAATATGGTTTTGAAGCTGGTCAGCACAGTCATTACCCTGCACAGCTCCCACGTTCAGCTAAAATTCACTTAGATTGTTTGTTAAGTCTTGCCTGTAATGAATGTAAATGTTTTATGAAAGTAAATATTTATATCTCTTGAATGCTTTTAGATTTTTTTTTCAAGTGGAAAAGGCATAGCCATGCCTTGATGGATGATGGCCTTTATTTGGGTTCTTGTGCTGTGTTCTGCCATGGGATATTGGCTCACATCTGGCTGGGTTTGGTACTTGCCATGGTGAGGAAAACTTGGTATCTTCATCACAGGGCTGTTCCCCTTTCCCCTCAGATATGTGCAAAAAAACTAAAAAAAAAAAAAATAAAACAAGAGGAGTATGGCCAAAAGAAAATGCAGATCCTCCAGATTTATTTCTGGGGCTTTTTGAAGATTTCCATGTGGTTTAGCAGCAGTTTCAGTGTGGCCTGGTGCTGTACTGGGCCCAGCTGGCCTGGTCCCTGTGATGTGCAGGGGAGGGTGGTGTCCCCATAACCCACCCTGCCAAGCTCAGGGGACTCCTGGCCAGGTCTCAGCCCTGCAATATTCCTCATGATTTCTTACTCCCTGTTAAACTCATAGAAAGCATTTCAAACCTCATCCGTCAGAAGCATCACCACTGCTCAGACAAGTGTTTTAATTTTGTTTAATCACTTCTAGCTGCACATCTCGGGTGATTGAGCGTGGCCTCTTTGTGGCAGAGTGCTTGGGAGAAGGGACAAAAATCAAACTAAATGATAGTGTTGGCCAAGCCCTCGGCCTGCCATGAAACCAGCTCCTGACTCCCAAAACTGATTTGCCAAGGATAAATTCCCTTCCAGTTAAAAAGCCAGGCTGAACAGATGTCTTGCCTGGTGCCCTGTAAATAAACATCCCGGAGCTCTGGAGCTCACAACGAGCTGCAGGCTCCAAAAGCTGTTCATGGATGTGACAAGTGCAGGGTGCTCCCTCCCCGAGTTGTGGCTGGCACCACACAATTGGATTTGGGATATGGGAAACGTGGGCCCACTCTGGGTAAGAGGGGTCATTGTTCCCTTGTTAGACATGATGTGCAGCACTCAAACCCTGCAACTTTGGGCATTTCCAACTGGTGGCTCAGGGAAGCACTTTGGCTCCTGGCTAGTCAGAAGAGAGGATTAATTTAGGAACCTATCATACACCACTAATTAAAAACAGAGGCTGGGGGCAGCTGGGACACCTGTGGCTCATCCCTGGCAGTGCCCAAGGCCAGGTTGGAGCAGCCTGGGACAGTGGAAGGTGTCCCTGCCATGGCAGGGGTGGGAGGGGATGGGCACGAAGGTCCCTTCCAAACCAAACCATTCCATGGCTCCTTAAATCTCTGATTTCTGTTACAGCTCTTTTCCTGGAGAGGACCTTTTTTGTCTCTCTGGGGAGCCTGACTGGCTGAGGGGTGAAAAAAAAAGGAATGTGAGGAGAAGGGATGTCTGGTGCCATCAAAGCAGGGATTTGCTGTGGTGCTGGGCAGTGTGGATGGGTTTGTGCAGGAAGGGAACGAGGAGCAGCAGCTGCTGGGAGCCCCCAGGAGCTCCTGCTGCTTTTCCTCTGGGCTCCACTGCTGCAGTGTTATTTTCCCTTGTTCCAACACCTTCCCATTTGGCATGTGAGGGCTCTGTAGGGAATAACGTGGCTGCAGTTGGGAGATGCTGAGTGCACATTTCACAGCCTCTTGCCAAAACAACCCAAATATCCTGGCAGCCTTGGCTGAGTGGTGTTTGCCTGAAGCTCAGTCTGCTCAAAGCAGAGTTTTTGTGGTGGTTTGAGAAGCAGAGCACAGCAGCAGAGGTGCTGGCTGCTCTCCTTGCTGTGGACAGCATCCTTTCCCTGCTCCTGGGGCTCAGGGCAGCACGTGGTGCTGGGACAGAGGATGGGAGCAGACTCCAGGATTTCCTCCTGCCTGTACCTTAAAAAATAAGTGTTTAAAAGCACTTGGCAGTTGTGGTGCCAACAAAACTTGACAAACTGATTTGCAGATTGGGGTGCCGCTGCATAGTCAGGGTTCCCAGATCCTTCTTTCCCCCTTCCCTGTGTGTTACAAATTGCTCTAATGCCACATAAGGGATTGGGAAGGAAACTTGGGCTCCATTCATACCGGCATTGTTGCTAGGAAACCTCTCCCTTTGACAATGGAGGGTGAGCATGCCTGTGTTTGCCTTTGCCTCTCCGAAGGACAAAAATCACCATGTGGCACTGGCAGGGGGGGAGGATGGGAAAAAAACCCAAAAAAACAAAAAAACCCAAAAAACCAAAAAAAAACCAACCCCAAACCAACAACACAAAAAACTGAAAATTAGTTTAAATTTTTTCACTGTGCCAAATGATGCTCTGGATTGCAGATGCCAGTGCTTCTGGTTTTGTAGGGACACAGATGAGGCACAGCTCGACCCTTCCATGCTTCATGTACTGGAAAGTCAGGCTGGATTCTTGGAGTGCCTTCTGCTACCTGAGCTGGCTGGGGCTGCTGTGCCATATGGGAGAGGGAGGCGAGTGCCTGCCCGTGGTGACCACGCTGGGGGGGCAGCCCCTGGTATCCATGGGGAGCACACATTCCCTGGCTCTCGGGAAAGCTGCTTCATTTGCTGAGCTCAGTTGGGTGGGAAAGAGAGGCTTTGTGATTCTCTGTCCCTCTCTTTTCCCTCTGAATTTTGAGATATTAATTTGAAAAATATCCTAAATACCCATCGTGTGTGCATATTTTACATCGTGCGTGCTTTTAATAGGCTCGAAAAGAGAAGAAAATATTTGGAAACTCTTTTGCTTTCTTCCAAAGAGATGAGAGGACTGAAGTCTTAATTATCTAAAATCAGCCTTCAATTTTTTTTCACATATTGGCATTTTTTTTTTTTTCTGTCCTGGCTGAAAATCCTGCAGAGTGGAATTTATTTTTTTTTGCCTGCAGTAGCTGCTGCCAAACACTTTGGATGAAGTGTTGCACATCAGTGCTGACCCCTGGTCAAGGCAGAAGGGGAAAATCTGGTCTTGTGGCCAGGAGATTACAATTATAATGTTTAATGTTGCAATTTTGGCTGCAGAAGAGACAAATCTGTGCCTCAAGATGGAATACTGGGTGCAGAAAACATGGACTATGCCCATGAACAGTCTCCAGTGCACCGTGGGAGCAAAAATTGATCATTATCTTAAGGAAGTGAGGAGTGAATTAAGTGAAAACAAGAGAAAGAAATTTACCAGTTTTAATAGAAATTCTAATTCTTGATTTGCAGTTGACAGTAGTGAAACCTCCCATTGAATCAAACTTTCTGTGGGGTTTTTGAGGGAGGAAAAAGCTGATAAATTATCATTGTCTTAAAGGAGAGAGGAGTGAAGTAAGTGCAAATAAGCATAAGAAATTTACCAGTTTTAGTAAAAATCCGAATTCTTGATTTGCAGTTGACAGCAGTGAAATCTCCCATTGAACCAAAAGTTCTGTGGGGTTTTTGGAGGGGTTGCATTTCCATTTTGCCCTCTGTGCTGCTTGCAGTGAGGGATAAAAGGCAGGAGCTGCTCCGAGGGCTCCCTGCTTTGTGCATTGTCTGGGGGGGCAGTGGAGGGACCAGGGGTCCTGCTGCTGCCTGTGCCATGTGCCAGGAGCTTTCCCAGGACAAAGACATGGAAATGGAACCTGCCAGCACATGCCAGCCCTGGAGAGCAGCCCAGCACCAGAGCAGCACCTCCCGAGCTGTGCTGGACCCTCTGCCTCCCTCCCTGCTCTGCTCCGGGCACAACCCCCTTGTGCCTGGCCCAGCTCCCGTTCCCTCCCCTGCAGGAACCTCCTCACCCCTCACACCACCTCCCCTCATCCTGTTCACTCCCCTCCTGGCTTTTCACACCCCTAATACCACGGCTATTTATCCCCTGTTAAATTATTTTTGTTAAAGCAGCAGCTGGGTCCCGTTGCACAAGGTCTTGCGTGTCTGTGTGAACCATCAGAGCTAAAAGTAGGGTTCCTATCTCTGTTTTGGGGAGAAATTAAGGCTCAAATGTGTGAATTGAGTTGTCCAGCATCACTTTTGCAGTCCAGAGGGCTCAGATTTGCAGTGTTTCAGTGTTTTAGATCAGTGGCTGCCTGATGGGCACACACACTTTCCTGAGTTTGCTGCAAAGGCTTCAGTGTGTGGAGTTCAGAGCAGCCCAGGACCTCCTTGCTGCTCCTAGAGGATTATTATTGTTGTTGTTTTTATCATTATCATCATTATCATCATTATCATTATTATTATTTAACAATGTATATTTCTTTTCCCTGCTCTGTGCTTCTAAAAGTCCAGTACAGAGGAGTTATTTTCTTTAAGACTTTTGTCTCTCCTGGTTCACAGTTAAGGATTTCCCACCCTCCAGCCCCGTCCCTGACCTCCCTTACTCAGAGTGATTTTGAGTGGCCCCTGAACAGAGAATTTCCTAAATTTACCATAATTACCTCCACTTTGGTGTTAAATACCTCTTTTGCTGTTTTGGTCTGTGAATTCACAGGTTATTCCCATGCCTGCTTTCTGCCCAGTGAGCAGCTACAGCACAAAAACAGATGGAAATGGGATTTTTGTGCAGAGTTGTGACAGTTCAATGTCCGCAATGTATATGTCTTGGATGAAGTGGTTCATTTGCTGATTTTTCAGGCAATTATTGGATTTTTAAGAGGTGTTTTATCAGCCTTCATATCACTTATGAAGATCAGGAAAGACTCATGGCAATACTGGGGAGGGATAACTGGGTTTGGTTGCTGACATCAAGGGTTTCTACACATAAAAAATGTATAAAATCTCATTGTCTCTAAAACTGACACTCTGTACATTAGATAGGGAACATTATGGTGATGCATTTTGAGGATCAGGATCCTGACCTACATTTCCCCACTGGAACTTGCCCACAGGTATTCCCACTTTTTAACCTACCTTTAGGTTCAATATATTCCTTTTCTTGGCGCCTGCTTTCAAGGCTTATGTAGACTTGAGTTTTATTTAATTAATATTTTAAGCCTGCACCTCTGCCTTGATGAGGAAAGGCTCCTTTCCAAAAGCTGCAAATGGACCAGTTTTATTTGAAATTGCATCTGAGCAAAGGGCTCAGCACAGATTTATCTCTTGTGCTTCCAAAGCTTTCTCTAGCTCTCCATCAACTTGGAATAAAGGGTCTATCCATTAAATTTCATTCATCAAACTCTCCTGCCTATGGCAGCAGCAGCTCTCTTACCCTGCCTGCCCTTTCAGAGCATTTCCTCCTGAAACCAGTGAGATATTTACTTACATTTTAGCAACTCTTTGAAAATGGCCATTATCAGGATATATCATTATGGGTGAAGTATCCCGAGTTTAATCTGCCCGTTGAAATTTACTTCATGTAACAACACAGTGTGTGCCCTGTAAATAACACGCTGCATCTCAGGAAATGAAAGATGTTTTGAATAAATAAATAATGGCTTGCTGACTACTGAGGCTCCTGGCTTTGGTAATGTACTGTGGAAGAGAAAGTAAATAGAAATCTCCTTCTGGGCATTTCCAAACATCAAAATGCCCTCTGTGTTTTGTTGTGGTTAAACACACAACCCCAGCAGAAGCCTGGAGCCCCCTGTTTGGGTGGCCTTGCAAATGAACAGCACTGATTTTGCTGTAATCAGGGTTTCTGTGAGGGAGCAGAAGGTGTTGTTGGATGTAGGGGATTTTTTTAATGAAAAACTCTGGCAATGCAAGGGACGTGTCTAAAACCTGGTGGTGTCTGGTTTAATGATGGCTGCCAGCATCTGAGGGATGTGCGGTTCTGGGGGGCTGCGGCAGAGCTTTGGCAGATGTTGTTTTCTGCTGGAATTTTAGATGCTGTGGTGTGCAATGACCTCCTCATGTTGTGTTGAGCCTTGGGACAGGGTGAACCTGCCCCAGGGTCTGATCCAACCCTTGGATGTGCTGTGCTGCTTGAGGGAACAAGGAAGACCTCAGGAGCAGGCAGGTGGTAGATGGAGATCATTGGCCTTCCTTGTAAAACCATCTCAGCGTTCATCATTAACTTGAGTTTTAGCTGAAGATTCAGATTTGTGGAAGGAAAAGCCTAGAAACAGTGATTCCTGGTGGGTTTGGGATGGTATTTAGTTCAGCTTGATGTGGCCAGCTCAGGTGGAGACCAGCACTACCCATGAAGAAATACAACACCTCCCACCGAGACTCAGCAGAGACACGACCCGTTTGCAAATCCCCTCGCTGAATAATTTCCACCAACTCTGGCTTAGGTAAAAGACAGAAATCTATCAAATGTTGTACAGATTAACTTATCACCCAGTTAAATCGGCTGTCAGTCTGGGCTGCCTGTGCTTGGCAGGGTGAATTCAAATGCATGCAAATTTCCCTGGTGGCTGACGAGCGACGATGGTGGAGCTGTCAACTGATGACATGTGAAAATACATTAACATTGTTTAAAATATATTTGAAAGGGATAGCTCATATTTTGATAACATTTTCACAGGCAAATGATTTGTATGAGATCTGAAACACTGACCACATAATTTATACTGGGAGGACTTTTCTGAAATTTTTTTTTCCTAACAGCAACTCTTCAGATATGTTTTGTGCTTAGAGGAAGCCCCCAAACAATTAACAATTACCACACAAACCAGTTCGAGTCCCATGTGCCACCATTGTACGGAGTCACTGTTCCGATAGCCTCACTTGTCACTTCCACTTGATCTTTCCAAAAGTGATTAGAAACTTCAAAAGAACCAATTACACAGGCCATTGTGTTAGAGACCTGACACTTTTTTCCCAAAGCCTCATGCTCCTCCCTGCGTTTGGACTCGCCGTCTTTAATATCTCCTATTTGCAAGATGGATTTCTCCACTTAATGGGAACTATTACCAATACTAAAAGCTCCACAGCATTTTCACCTCTTCTTTATGGGCTTAGTGACTCCTCAGCCACCCTGTCCATTAGGACACTGAGGAGCCACGTGGCTTGGTCACTCCCTGTGTCCCCAGCTCCACCAGTGACCATTTGGATAAGCAGCCCTGAAAGGCAGAAGAGAGATGCAGCTCGCTGCAGGAAAAGGTCACAGGATGTGAGCAAGTGTTGACTGAGCTGTGTGATAAGAAAAACATCTGAAGCCTGTGATTCAAGATCCAGCCTTTAGTCTCGAATCTTCAGGGGTGAAAGGGGAGAACTTAGCACAGTCTAAAAACAGCAGATCTCACAGTTCAGCAGTCAACCATGGCGTCTGATACATGAAAAAAATTACTTATGCTGTCAGCTTCCATTATTTACATGATCTTTCTATGGTTGAGTCGTGGCTGTGGTTGTGCAATTCAGCTAGAAAAATTGTGTATTTACACAGATGGGTGCTGGCATGTGACCAGGGCTTGAGCAAAATATGTGGTTAGAGGTAGAAATCAAATACAGAGAGTGGTGAATTGGTTTTTGAGGGGTTTGGTTGCAAGGTGGAAATGTTTGCAGGTATGAAGGGCTCTCTGGGAGATGGTGATTCTTGGGGAAAAGGAAGGTGATGTGAACAGGTTTGGGGGGTTTGCTCTCCTTGGCTTCTTGGGGTGTCTGCACTCTGACAGGGGCATCTCTGCCTCTGGTTTCATTTGGAAATTCCTGGCAAGGACAAAGATTATGTCAATACAGTTGGAAAGATCTATCAATAAGACTAAAAAAAAATAGTAGTAATAACAATAATCATAATGGAAGGTGACTGTAAAGGTGTAACTGGAGTGCCTGGGATGGGGGAGAAGAGATCTGGTGGTTCTCCTTCACAGAAGCATCTTCTGATGAGGGAGAGACAGAGCTCAGGACACAGGAGCTTTCCTTTCCCTTTCATTCCCTTCTTTCTGTGGAATGTACAAGGGACAAACTGTTTCCACCATAGCCTGGATTAGACTATGATTAAATCAGTGGGAATTTATCAGTAAACTTATTTTCTTTTGTGCCTTACAGTGGTGTGCTTTGCACTCCAGGCACCACTGCATCCCTTAGAATCCTTTCAGAACGGAACCTGGGGATGAGATGCAATCCCTAACCTTTCCATGGCTGTAAGGCACTGCTATAAATCCCTCCCTCCCTTAATTTCTGGGGTTTGCCTTTTGAACACCATCTCCAGGTGCAGATGGGCTGTAAAACACTTCAGTCTGTGCTGACTCGGTTCCTGCTGAGTTTGCAGAGAGGGAATCCTCATCGCTGACAACCTGAGCCTAGAGAGGGTGCAGGAGATGGGAAAACTTTCCAGGTTTCAAACTGGACAGGAGATTCTGTGACAGTCTTCACAAAGCTTGGAATTTTACCAGGATTATTTGGGTAGCAGTGCAGTAGTGAGGTGAGGTTTTTGTCACTGGTGCGAGGTGACATCTTTAGGGAACTTTCAATTCAAGTAGAAATCTCTGACCTGGTTTTGATCTCCAAAGTTCAAACACTGGCCATGTGTCAGGAGCACAGACCTCAGCGCTGCAGGGCACAGGTAATGGAGGAAAGAGGGATGAGAGGAGGGAAAGCAGGAACAGGGGATGAGGCCAGGCCATCAGAGAGACTGCCAAGAAGGGCAACAGGTCCTCTGCTGACATTAGTGGTCAGTGGTTAACTTGGAACAACATGTATTTCACATTAAAACAGTATAAAATATTTGTAGGTGTGTTTGTGTCTTCCTTCAGGGTGTGACTCTCCCTCCCTTAAGGAGGAGAAGTGTCCTCGTGGGTTGCCAGGTATTTAACACATGGAAAATTGGTACATAAAATCCATTTAACTTGTTAGTGAATCAATTGCATCTCCCCTGGTGGTTGTGTGATGTGCTAAGCCTTTCCCTCCAAATTGTTGTCTGCAGTTCTGCGGGCTCATAGCCTGGTTCAACTCCATTCAGTTGGGTAAACTGGGGGGGAAATGAGACTTTTGCCCACATGGAGACATTTCCTTATGAGAAAGAAGGATCAAAGAGAAGCACGTAGTTGTTGTGCTCTTAAGGAAGGCAGTGAGGTCGTTTTTTCCCAGAGGGAATTCAGCCAGTGAATGTTCTTGCATTGAGGGGAAAGCCCCCATTTGCCAGCCCACTGTCAATTTTAACAGCCCAGAAGCTTCTGATGGCAGAGGCACTTCCCAGAAAGAGTTAAACAGCAGCACAAGATCAAGAAAGTGAGGAAGGGGAACAGAATGGCTCAACTTTGAGCCCTGCCAGCTCATCCCATCCTGCTTGGCCAGCAGCTGGATATAGCAAGGCAGGAGAGCGGCAGGGAGGGTGGAACACAAAGCTGGCCCCTGCCTCCCTCTGCTAATTGCTTCTCCCCCTACCAGGCCAGTTCCACCCCTGGCTGGGTGAATTACAGCTGCTTTGTGCATTCTCAGGTCATTCCTTGTGCTACTTTGTTTTTTATCCCTGCTGTCTGCTGGCGATCGGCTCTGGCGCTCCCTGCGCCCTGGGATGCGTCGCTCCCAGGAATGGCCACTTCTCCTCTGGGGAAAATTGGCTTCTTGGGCTAAACCACCTGTCTTCAAAGCTCTCTCCATCCTTCTGGCTTTTTGTTTTCTTTTTTTTTTTTTTGGTTTTTCTTTTTTTTTCATGGAGGAGGACCTTGCTGGCATGGGTAGAGAGGAGGTGGCGTTGCTCTGCCACGGGGCTCGGTGTGGAGGGCATGTTGCAGAAATCAACATTTTAGCACCCGTTCTGTTCCAGACACAGCTTCTGGTGAGGACAAGATGGTTCAGGTTCACTTTGACCCTCATGGGATTGTTAGAGGTGGAAGGGACCTCTGGAGATGGAGTCTAAAGCCCTGCCAAGACAAGGTCACCCAGAGCTGGTGACACAGGAATGTGTCCAGGTGGATTGGGAATGTCTCCAGAGAGGAGATTCCACAACTCTCAGTCCTCCTGGGAGATTTGCACCCTTGACTCAAACTTTTTTCTGCATCAGAACCCACCAACCCCACTGTGTGAGGTTGTCTCAGTGAACTCTCACAACTCTGGGGACAAGTTATGGGTTTTGCTGATCAGACTCACTTTTGGCACAGCAAAGCCCAGATCCTGCCTGAGATATCCCAAATGAACCCCTCAATTTAAAAAGATTCTTTGGCCAGGTATGCAAGTTCTATTATGATTGAGTTTTTCCCCCTTTCTCCCCTCATTTTTTTCACCTTCAAAATGATTATAGAAAATAAAGTAGGATGCAAAAGTCCTCATTAAAAATGCATTTTGTAAAATTGAAACTTAAGTGTCAGGTTTTTCAAGCAGTCTGTCAAATACTTGACAATTAAAATAGCTGTCTTTAAAAATTTAATGAGACACAATAAGGACTAAATGCACAAGAAGCTTGCTCCTTCTTAGGATAAAGTAGAAACATAACAAGTCCATTATATTTCCTTACAAAAATGTCCCATTTGTAAAATATGCTATAATCTATTTTTAATTAAATTAGTATATGCAATTTATTACCTGAGCTATATTTATTAATATTTAATATTTAATTTCAAATTAATTATCCAAGTGAAAGAGGGCTCAGCTGGGCTGGAGAGACTCACAGAACAGCAAGTGTCCTGCAGCAGCCAGAGGTAAACCAGGAATGTGCAGCTGTCCTGAGCTTTGTGGGAATGATGGAAAAAAAAATATACATCAGAAGCTGTGGGTGCAGTCACCTTCCTGTGTGGAATCCCTGAGATGAATGCCTGGTGTTCATGTATTCATAATTTTGGGAAGTATTTTCAGTGTGTTAATCAGAGAATGGATCCGGTTGGGACCTCCACTGGAGGTTATGGAGTCCAACCTCCCTGCTCCAGCAGGGACACCCCAGAGCACATCACTCAGGATGGTGGCCAAGTGGTTTTTGAACACCTGTAGAGAAGGAGATATTGATGATATTTCATTTCAGCACTGCTCTCTGTGACTCTGCAGCATCCTGTGCACCAAGACCTGACCTCCCAAAGTTGCACCTTCCACCTCATTCCTGGGGGGTTTGCTCCATTTCCATGCTTTGGGAAATTTTGCTTTAGATTTCCACAAGACGGGATTCTCTCCTTCTCTCCTGTGCTTTGATGAGCAGAGAAGAAGGTCCCACTCAGAAATTTAAAGTGTGATGCCTTGGGTCAGCACCCAGCCTGCCTTCCTGTTTCATTTTAGGCAAACCCAGGCAGACAGAAATCATGGAATGGTTTGGGTTGGAAAGGACTTTAAATCCCACCCATTCCACCCCTGCCATGGCAGGGACACCTTCCCCTGTCCCAGGTGCTCCCAGCCCCAGTGTCCAGCCTGGCCTTGGGCACTGCCAGGGATCCAGGGGCAGCCCCAGCTGCTCTGGGCACCCTGTGCCAGGGCTGCCCACCCTGCCAGGGAACGAATTTTTCCTACTATCCCATCTAAACCCACTCCTAGTCTGAAGCCTTGTCCTGGCACAAGATGCTCTTCTTTGAGCCCTGCCAGCTCAAAGAAGAGCATTTTGTGCCAGGACAAAAATCACTGCACTGGGCCACGTTTTCAGGGTTTTCTTCACCATTGTGACAGGTAGCAGTTGTTTTATTATTTGTGAGGGCTGGCAGACCCAAAGTCAGGGCATCCTCTCCTGAGGGCATTGTTGGCTCTTTCCTCTTCTCTTGCCCCTATTCTCTGTTTCTTCCCTTGGAAAATCTTGTGCCACTTCTACTCTGGAGCATTCCAGGGCAAATCTCTTGAAGCACCTCTTATTTTTTCCTTTTAGTTTGCCACTTTTTGGTTTCAGCACTTTGTGAACATGACTAAATAGATATCTTGCTCTCAGCCATATACAACCCGACAGGAGCTGCACCAACGGGGAGCTGTGGAGGTACAATGGAATACTTTCTAATTTACCCGGATAATTTGCAGAGACTGCCAGTCCTCTGTTGGTTTAAGCCAAACTTCAGTGTGGGTTGTTGTTTTGTTCTTTTTTCCTCAGGAATATAATTTTATATTAATTACTCTGGGATTATCCGAAGGCGTGCGTAAATTCCACGTGATTTGTTGAAAAAGGCACCTTTCTGGGAAGGAAAAAGAGCAATCCACTGTGACAGAGCTCAGACAGTTGCAGTATTTTAATCAGCACGGGTGTGCAAAACCAAAATAAAAACCCTAGGAACAGTGATTTTCTACACACAATCTGTTTAGTTTGGGAAAACAAATGAAAGAGACAAATAATTCAATGCTCAGTTGAATAATTGAACACCCTTCCTTCCCAGGATGCACAAGGTGGTTGTACAAAAAACATTTGTTAAACAAAAGTGACCATTAATAATCCAAAGTTGTTCCCTTTTCGGCTGATTTTCATGCAGCCCCATCCCCATCATAAAAGAGCTGTAAGAGGAAGCTTGTCGTTATTTATTAATTCAGACTGACTTCAGAAAGCGCTCCCCAAACCACCAGTGATGGCTTCTGACAGGCTCCTAATCTCTGCCCGCTGCTGCAGGAGCAGCGTGGCAGCAGCTTCTCATTAGTCCTGGCACTCTGAGCTACAGCTCCAGGGGTTCCCTGTCCTCCACCCTGGGAGCCAGGCAGGTACAGGCACAGCTGGGTCCTCATCCCGGGCTCCTGGATGTCCCTGATTGTCACACAGTGGTGGCAGCACTGTGGCCGTGTCCTGTGCCACACGTGATGACCTTGGGTGTTGGAACCCTGGCTGCTGAGAATTTCAGACTTTGTGTGGTTGGAAATTTCAGACTTTCTGTGGTTGGAAATTTCAGACTTTCTGTGCTGCCAGGCACTGACCCCCAGGAGAACACTGCATTGACCTGAGGCCGTGGAGAAGGCTTCCAAAATGGAATGACAGAACTGGGATTGTGAGTGTGGAGTTTGGATAGAAGTGTGTGATATCACAGGGTGGGAAACTCAGAGTTTAAGGGTTTAGAATACAGTAATATATGTAAAGCAAGATGGAAGTTTTGGGGTGGAGGCTGGTCCTTCTTCATCTTTTTCTTCACCTTCTTCTCCGTGGGTTTGGGTGGTTTTGTGTAATTGGATAAAAAAGTCCCCATTACGGGCATGGGTGGTTGGTTATTGGGTTAAAAGTAGAAATAATGGAGGTGTTATTTCTTAATTGGACAGTTTATCCTTAAAAGGCCTTGTAGAGAGAGAGAGACACAGCTCTATTTTTAATTTGTTGGAGTGAAGTGCTGGAGAACTCATGGTTTGTGAAACTGTGACAGGGATAAGAACTAATAAACATCTGAGTCCCAACAAGAAATACCCTCTCACACATTTAATCTCGACCTTGGCAAAAAGAAGACCAAACTTGACACTAGGGGTGTTCTGGGTGTTTCAGGAGCTGTGATGGACCCCGTGCTCCAACTGCCTCGAGAGGGGTGTGGAGAGAACCTGGGTGTCCTCTCACTGGGGCTGGGGACAGCTCTGTCCCTGCACAGTGCAAGGGACAGAAATGTCATTAGAGTGGAATAGAATCCTGGAATGGTTTGGGT